>NW_019156630.1:0-3238 GCF_002288905.1 Enhydra lutris kenyoni | reverse complement strand
TTGGCCAACAGACACATGAAAAAGTGCTCCATATCACTCGGCATCAGGGTAATACATATCAAAACCACAATGAGATATCACCTCCCTCCAGTCAGAATGGCTAAAATTAACAAGTCAGGAAATGACAGATGCTGGCGAGGATGTGGAGAAAGGGGAACCCTCCAACTGTTGGTGGGAATGCAAGCTGGTGCAACCACGCTGGAAAAAAGCATGGAGGTTCCTCAAAAAGTTGAAAACAGAGCTACCCTACGACCCAGCAATTGCACTACTGGGTATTTACCCTAAAGATACAAACGTAGTGATCCAAAAGGGCACGTGCACCCAAATGTTTACAGCAGCAATGTCCACAATATCCAACTATGGAAAGAACTTATGTCCAACAACAGATGAATGGGTAAAGAAGAGGTGGTATATATATACAATGGAACACTATGCAGCCATCAAAAGAAATGAAATCTTGCCATTTGCAACGATGTGAATGGAACTAGAGGGTATTATGCTTAGCGAGATAAGTCAACTGGAGAAAGACAACTATTATATAATCTCCCTCATATGAGGAAGTGAAGATGCAACGTGGGGGGTGTTGGGGGGTAGGAAAAGAATAAATGAAAGAAGATGGGATCGGGAGGGAAACAAACCAAAGAGACTCTTAATTTCACAAAACAAACTGAGGGGCCCGGGGCAGGGGTGTAGGGAGAGAGTGGTGGGGTTATGGACATTGGGGAAGGTATGTGCTATGGTGAGTGCTGTGAAATGTGTAAACCTGGCGATTCACAGACCTGTACCCCTGGGGCTAATAATGCATCATATGTTTATTAAAAATTTTTAAAATTTTTTTAAAAAGTGAAAAAAAATCAGTCAAGGGGTTCACAAAATATAAGAATTTAAAATACAATACCATATACCTAAAACATGGAGGTGAGGAAGAGTAAAAATGTAGTGCTTTTAGAATAGGTTCAAAATTAGGTGACCATCAACATAATATAGACTGCCATATGCATAAAATGCTATATATAAATCTAATGGTAATCACAAATCAAAAATTGTTAATATGTAAAAATGGAGAGAGAGGAATAACGAAAGAAAGCCAACAAACCATGAGAAGAGAGCAAGTAAAGAAAGGAACAGAGAAGAATTGCAAAAGCAACCACAAAACAAATAACAAAAGGGCAATAAATACATCCCTATCAATAATCGCTTTATGAGACTGATGCACTACCTACTACACTAACGAGGCACCTTCAATAATTGCTTTAAAAGTAAATAAACACTCCAATAAAAAGTCATAGGATGACAGAATGGATAAAAAAATAAACAAGACCCATCTATATGCTGCCTACAAGAGACTTATTTCAGACTAAAGATAGATGCAGATTGGAAGTGAGGGGATGGAACAGCATTTATCATGCAATAGAAATAAAAAAGAAAGCCAAGGTAGCAATACTTATATCAGACAAAATAAACTTCAAGAAAAAGACTGTAACAAGAGACAAATAAGGATACTGCATAATCATAAAGGGAACAATCCAAAAAGAACATATAACAATTGTAAATATTTATGCACCCAACATGGGAGCACCCCAATAAAAAAGCACCCTAATAACAAACATGAAGGAAGTTATTGATAGTAATGCAATAATTGTAGGGACTTTCACACTCCATCTCCATCAAAGGACAGATCATCTAAACAGAAAATCAAGAAGGAAACAGGGTTTGAATGACACATTGGACTAGATGGATCTAAGAGATATATTTAAAACATACCATCCTAAAACAGCAGAATACACATATCTTTTCAAGTGCACATGGAACATTAATAAGAAAGATTGAAGTCATTCATACCATGCAGCTTTTCTGACCCAAGGCTATGAAACTAAAAATCAACCACAAGAAAACGTCTGGAAAGAACACAAATACATGGGGGTTAAAAACATGCTACTAAATAATGAAGGGATCAACCAAGAAATCAATGAATGACTAAAATATATATATGTATGGAAACAAATGAAAATGAAAAAACAGCAGACCAAAATGTTGGAGATATAGCCAAAGCTGTTCTAAGAGGGAAGTTTATAGCAATACAGACCTACCTCAGAAAAGAAACAAACAAAAAACCTTCAAACAACCTATCTTTACACCCAAAGGAGCTAGAACAAAGGAGAACAAACAAATCCCAAAACCAGGGGAAGGAAGGAAATAATAGATTAGAGCAGAAATAAACAAATTATAAAATAAAATAATTAATTAATTAATTAAACAGATCAATAAAACAAATCAGGAGCTGGTTCTTTGAAAAGATCAATAAAATTGATAAACTTTTAGCCAGACAAAACTAATCAATCAAGAACAAACAAAAAACATTAAAAAAGATGGAAGATCCAAACAAAAGCAGAAATGAAAGAGAATAACCAATATCACAGAAACACAAAGAATTATAAAAGATTATAAAAAATTACATGCCAAAAATTGGACAACCTAGAAAAAATGAATAAATTCAGAGAAACATATCTTACCAAAACTGAAGCAGGAAGAAATAGAAAAATTGAACAGACTGATTACCAGTAATTAATTAAATCAGTAAACAAAAAAACTCCCAACAAAGTCCAGAACCAGATGGTTTTACCAGTGAATTTCACCAAATATTTAACGAAGAGTTAATATTCTTCCCAAACTATTCAAAACAGAAGAGGAAGGAAAGTTTTCAAATCCATTCTATGAGGTCAGTATTACCCTGATACCAAACCAGGAAAAGACAAATTAAAAAAAAAAAATGGATGGAGAGATAAAGAGTTTCCAAGACCAGCAAGGCTTAAAAAACTATGCAACCACCAAGCTGACACTGCAGGAAGTATTAAGGGGGGTTCTATAAAAGAGGAAAAATCCTAAGAATAGCATTGAACAGAAATATAGAGACAATCTACAGAAAGAAAGACTTCAAAGGTAACACGATGTCAGTAAAAATGTATCTATCAATAATCACTCTCAATGTGAATGGCCTAAATGTGCCCATAAAACGACACAGGGTTGCAGATTGGATAAAACGACAGGACCCATCCATATGTTGTCTACAAGAGACCCATTTTGAACCTAAAGATACACCCAGACTGAAAATGAAGGGATGGAGAAGCATCTTTCATGCCAATGGGCCTCAAAAGAAGGCTGGGGTAGCAATTCTCATATCAGATAAATTAGATTTTAAACTAAAGACTGTAGTCAGAGATATAGAAGGACACTACAT
>NW_019156629.1:0-3239 GCF_002288905.1 Enhydra lutris kenyoni | reverse complement strand
GTATGTGCAGGTGGGGGGAGGGGCAGAGGGGGAGAGAGAGAGCATCACAAGCAGACTCCATGCTGAGCATGGAGCCAGATGCGGGGCTCAATCCCATGACCCCAAGACCTTAGCTCAAATGAAGAGTTAGGAGCTTAACCAACTGATCCACTAGGCAGCCCTAGAGTAAAAATGTATTTTAAAAACCACACTAAGTAAAATTTAGAATCTAGAAAAATGCAAAACCTCATTCACAATTCCACTACTCTACTATAACCATTTTTTTTGTCATTTGGATGTATTCCTTCATACATTTTTTTCATGTGAATGATTATAAAAACTGTTTGTAAATATATCTTCCTTTTGTCATGTGATGTTATTTCACAAACTTTATCCAGCTTACGACATGGCTGTGCCATCAGTTTGAACGGCTGTGTGGTATTACCCTCTCTGACATGGAAGTGATTCTGGGATGCGTGTCTGGGGGCAGGACAGAAGCATCCCTGCTATCAGCATTAGTACCTGTCAGCACTCTGAGGAGAGAGCCACTGACAAGTACTTTGCCTGGATTGAAGTATTAGAAGATCCTAGGTGAGGGACGCCTGGATGGCTAGGTCAGTTAAGCGTCTGCATTCACTCAGGTCATGATCTCAGGGTCCTGGGATCGAGCCCCTGCATCAGGCTCCCTGATCAGTGGGGAAACCTGCTTCTCTCTCTCTCTCTGCTGCTCCCCCTGCTTGTGCTCTCTCTCTCTCTGTCAAATAAATGAATAAAATCTTTAAAAAAGAAGAAGAAGAAGAAGATCCTAGGGGATAAGACTGAAGGATGAGTTGGAGCCCAGGCCCCAGACCTTTAATGCCAGACACAGGTGAATGGAAGGTATTGGGTGTGGGGAGTCATGGTCCAGTGACCATATCCGGGAGCCCAGGGGGACTGCAGAAAAGATGAAGGTAAATTTTAAGCCTGTAACTGGGAGCTGTTCCTACCAAAAATACAGAGAATTCAGGAAGAAGATGAGATTCGTGTTGCAGGGATTAAGTTCTGTTTGTTTATGGGCTGTGAGACAAGAAGTTAAGGTTTGTTTGAGGTCAGGATGTGTGAGGTTTGTGGCCATGCCCCGTAAGTGCAAGAAAATGCAGCTCTGGGTCCTGGTTTAGACCTCTTGCGTCTTTAGGTTACAGCTGAAGCCTCAGGAGTAGATGAGACTGCCAAGGTCAGAGTCCTTGCAGAAAAGCAAAGAGGGGAACCAAGGACGGAAGCTTGAGGAACATGTCATGTTAGAGGCCAGAGGAAGAAAAGGAGCTCAGAAGCAGAAATCAGTCCTTGGGACAAAATGCAATTGCTAGTCTTAAAGAGTGAGTGGGTGATAAGAAAGTTCATTTAGTCCTGTAAGATTCCTTAAGGGAGCAAGGAAAAAATATTAAATTCTTATTTGAGTATGTTAGAAAATACAGTAAAAGCTGATTCTTTTCAAGATGGGAAACAGTGGATTTTAAAGGATAAGGTATCACCAGGAGTGGAGTGATCAGAAACAGGAGAAGGAGACGTGTCAATTAGTGGGCTTGGTTTTCCTTACAGGATTAATGTTCCTCGAAAATACTGATGGATAATGTGCTTGAAGATGTTCTGTGAGGGTACCTGGGTGGCCCAGTCAGTTAAGTGTCTGACTCCTGATCTCAGCTCAGGTCTTGATCTTAGTGTCCCCACATTAGGCTCCACACAGGGTATGACACCTATTTAAAAAAATGTTCTGTGGGGAACACCCAATATATTGGTTTCTTTCAAGGAATGTATAATCTGGCAGGGAAGATAAATGCAAACATATATTAGATAAATAAAGTTATTCAATGCACATATTGATGAGTTAGCATTTTAAAAGTAAGAATTTCGGGGTGCCTAGGTGGCTCCATTGGTTGTGTCTGTCTTTGTCTCAGGTCATGATCCTGGCATCCTGAGATCGAGGCCTGCATCAGGCTCCTTGCTTAGAGGGGAGTCTGATTCTCCCTTTGCCCCTCCCCCTGCTCATGTTCTCTCTCTCAAATAAATAAATAAAATCTTCAATAAATAAATAAAACTAAGAATCTCAACTTTTTCAGAGACAGGATGAAAAGAAGCCTGGATATGTAAAGACACAAGTCTTCTTTTTAGATGTAAAGATTCTGGAAGCTGAGATAGTTGATGGCAGATTTGAGTAGCACCTTGAATGGTGACCCCTGAGTGGGGCAGAAGGGGGGAAATCTAGTGAGGAGATTGGAGGTTAAAGGGTATGTTCCGTCCATACAGCAGGGAGACCAGAGGCCATCGTGAATGAGGCAGGGGCGTGGTGGCATTTGGTAAGTTGGAAATGGATTGTGACAGGATAGATAATGCTGTATCCAGTATCTGTCCATCCGTCCATCCGTCCAGTCTTTGATACCACCACTTTCTTAGGTGCTGGGGATATATTGGTGAATGCTTGGAGCTCCAAAGTTAGCATTTGACATATCCAGCCTGGAAAGCAGGGTAGGAATGTTTCAAGATGCTCTGTAGGCAGGTAAGCTGAGAAACTCTCCCTTCTGTTCTCAGAGAGTCTCAGCACATCTCCATAAGGGAAGGGAGAGAGAGGAGACTGCTGGTTCAGTTCGTTTGACAGGTAAGCAGACGTCTCTGAACAGAGGAAGAAGCCTTGCTTCTCCCACTACCTGGGAGAAACACCTCCTACCTCCCCCGACTGTTAACCCAGGCATCCGGCAGGTTTTCCAAAGCTCCACTTTGCAAAGTGCTGCTTTGGGCAAAGCAGTCTTGGTCTCCCAGACCTGGGGAGCTTCCTGGAAGAGTCTCCCCATAGAGTGATGGCACAGAACAGAGTTTTAGACAAGTCCTCCCAGCAGTGGCTCATCCAGGGGAGGGCTTGGGAGAAACACAGAGGCAATGGCACTCATCCAGGAATGGGGTCCCCAGGGCTCAGGTACAAGACATGGAGGGTGCCATTCTGAACATCCGTGCTGGTGTCTAGGGCTGTTTTGCCGCTCTGGACCCTGCAAGTCCAAGGTGAACCCTTCTGCAGGCGCTGGGGGCAGGCTCTGCACTTGCTTATCAATGACCATCTCCTCCCTGCGTCTTCCCGCCATCTTTCCTCTGCGTGGCTCTCTGTACAGATGTCCCCTTTACCCAAGGACACGGGTCATACTGGTTTAGGGCCCACCTTCATGACCTCATTGGAACTTGATACCCCTGTAAAGAGCCCATCTCCAAACACAGCCATGTTTTGAGGTCCTGGG
>NW_019156628.1:0-3239 GCF_002288905.1 Enhydra lutris kenyoni | reverse complement strand
GCACTGCTGGGTATTTACCCTAAAGATACAAACGTAGTGATCCGAAGGGGCACGTGCACCGAATGTTTATAGCAGCAATGTCTACAATAGCCAAACTATGGAAAGAACCTAGATGTCCATCAACAGATGAATGGATAAAGAAGATGTGGTATATATACACAATGGAATACTATGCAGCCATCAAAAGAAATGAAATCTTGTCATTTGTGATGACATGGATGGAACTAGAGGGTACCATGCTTAGCAAAATAAGTCAGTCGGAGAAAGACAACTATCATATGATCTCCCTGATATAAGGAAGTGGAGATACAACATGAGGGGTTAAGGGGGTAGGAGAAGAATAAATGAAACAAGATGGGATTGGGAGGGATACAAACCATAAGTGACTCTTAATCTCACAAAACAAACTGAGGGTTGCTGGGGGAGGGGAGTTGGGAGAAGGGGGGTGGGGTTATGGACATTGGGGATGGTATGTGCTATGGTGAGCACTGTGAAGTGTGTAAAGCTGGTGATTCGCAGACCTGTACCCCTGGGGATAAAAATATATGTTTATAAAAAATAATAAAATAATAAATTAAAAAATTTATACGGAAATGCAAAGGAAATAACAGCCAAGACAATTTTTAAAAAGAAAAATGATGCTGAAGGAATTATGTGATTTATTTATTATAAAAGCACATAACATAAATGTTACCATCTTAACCACTTTTAAGTGTACACTTTAGTGTGTAAATTTGTAATGTTAGTGCCTGACATTAAGCTTTTGATTGCCAAGGCATCCATTTTAAAGACATCTGTCTCAAGGAAACATATTGACAACTATACAACTAGATAAAGAGCCCGGCTGCTCTACCCATGAAGTTCCCATTTTAGAAAGCCCTGATTGACTTAGGTAACTGACCACTTGAGTGACCCTACATTTCCCTTCCCATATTTTAATTCCCAATCTTATGTTTTAAATTCACCAATACAGAGTGAACACCTTTAATGCTAGGCACCCCACCTTCAGCCCCAATAACTGGGGAGCCCCAGGTCTGTGTTCTCTCTTTCTTACCTGCAGCATTGCTGTGCGGCCTCTGGTGTGCCATGTACTCTCCAGGTCTTAATGAGTAAAGAATGGTTTTTCAAAGTTCCCTGATGGTTGTTCTGAAGTGCATCCTGCAATCATAAGAACCACAAGGGCTGGTCCAGCCACAATACTGACTCTGGTTGGGGGAAGTGCTTGTAGAGCTCACCACAAGTTGTATGGGCCCAGGTGAGTGCCCCCAGGGATTCCTAATTGACAGCATCACTATTGATAGGCTGAGACTGACAGAAAACTGCCTAGCAGCAGGATTGCAATGATTGCTCTTGTAATTAACTGAAGGAAATGCCCTTTAGCTGCAACTGACTTAATAACTGGTTAACCCAGGTGGGTAACACCATCTGGGAAGGTAGCACTGCTTACTGGTGGTCTCTCACACTGCTATGTGCTTTTGCATATTGCCTCAGCTGTGTGTTGCCTGCGGTATCCATCCTAAAATGTCACCATTGCCATAATAACTCAACAATCTCCCCAGAGCAGCGTGATCAAAGTCTTGTGGACCAATGAGACAATTAGACCACTTAATTGACTATTAATATGTGTGAAGTTCCTTCATGCCTCGAGGCCAAGAAGAGCTAAGAGGTGGGGGAGTGGATCACAAAGTTATTGTCACTGCACAAGGAAAATCTCACCACTAAAGGCATGAGGAATAGATACTACCCTAGGTAAAGGGAAGGGAGATCTCTGCCTGTGACTGCTGAATTGGTGGGTTCAGCAAGGACTGTGTGTCAACCCAGAGGAGTAAAATAGCCTTGCAACAGGAGACCAGTGGCACCATGAAAAGGGAAATGTAGTAGAAACCTAATGTCTCTGCATTGGTGCTTCAAATTCATGCTGTTGCTCTTCATCTCCTGACCTGATGTGATATTATGAGTCCAATCCCTGGTGTGATATTGCTAAAAAATTAATGGACAAATATAAAAGTCCTGAACATCTGGTGCCAGCATCTCCTAAGGACCCCAAGGAGGTATACTAGCTCCTTGATAAATGCAAAACCCCTATGAAGATTCCTGAACATTGCCTAGTGCCTTGGCACACCAACATATCGAGGCTCCGGTATTATGTTCCAGAGGTGTAGCGACTTTTTCCAAAGACTCTCCATATTGTTGTAGCGAAGGTTGATTCCAGCCCTGAGGAGGTGGATTGGAACACCCTGGAAATGGAAGTGGCTGCCTATGAAGAAGGCTCACAGGGGCATCATCCACAGATTTTTCTGGTAACACATAAGTTTAAGGTAATAAGAGAGAATCAGAAAGTAGAAACTAAGATCAGAAACTATACCTTAACTTAAATTTAAAAACCTTTTTTAAAAGATTTCATGCAGTAGGAAGGAAAGAAGGGAACCAATTAACTAATTACGGGTTTTTGGAACAGCTGCTGAATTGTTACTCACAGCTACCAAAATGCTTGAACTGACTAGTATCTCAAAAGACCGTAAAATCTACAACCTTCTCAAAGATACATCTAGGCTGTATGTCCTCTTCTTCTGGGACCACACATCCTGAATCCCCTTGCCTTTCCTCTGAATGGAGCGGAACCAAGAAACATGCCTCATGAAGCTTCCCTGCTACCAAGGGAAAAGCTGACAGGGTTATCAAGTCCTCTACTGAGGATGAAGAGGGAGGAGGGAAAGGCCTCTAAAGACATGGATATTCATACCATGACCCTTCCTCTCCTTACATGGATAATATTGCCTGACACCATGCCTGTTTTTCCATCATGATAATCACTGCTAAAATTCACAATGAATGGAACACATTAGATGAGGTTAGTCTCCTGCTGCACAAAATTGGCATGGTCCAATGGATTGTCATTTCCATGACCAAAGTGACCAAAATCACCCTCTCTTTATTTCTAACTCTGAAAAGGCCCCCATTTGATTCTGAGTCCAGAGAATTCTTTTTGCAGGGTGCTCCCTGTAATTACAGGGTGGCACTATGACATTTTATTGGGTCATCCAAAACTATCTAAAAGTCACTGGAAAAATAAACTATAGGGACTTCTCAAGATAAAAAGCTTCTGCACATGTTTATAGCAGCAATGGCCACGGTCGCCAAACTGTGGAAAGAACCAAGATGCCCTTCAGTGGACGAATGGATAAGGAAGATGTGGTCCATATACACTCTGGAGTATTATGCCTCCATCAGAAAGGATG
>NW_019156627.1:0-3241 GCF_002288905.1 Enhydra lutris kenyoni | reverse complement strand
AAAAAGATGGAAGACCATTCCATGCTCTTGGATCGGAAGAATAAACATTGTTAAAATGTCTATACTGCCTAGAGCAATCTATACTTTTAATGCCATTCCAATCCAAATTCCACCGGTATTCTTCAAAGAGCTGGAGCAAATAATCCAGAAATTTGTATGGAACCAGAAGAGACCCCGAATTGCTAAGGAAATGTTAAAAAAGTAAAAAGGCAAAACTGGCGGCATCACGTTGCCTGATTTCAAGCTTAACTGCAAAGCTGTGATCAGCAAGACAGCATGGTATTGGCATAAGAACAGACACATGGACCAGTGGAACAGAGTAGAGAGCCCAGATATGGACCCTCAACTCTATGGGCAAATAATCCTCGACAAAACGGGAAAAAATATACAGTGGAAAAAAGACAGTCTCTTCAATAAATGGTGCTGGGAAAACTGGACAGCTATATGTAGAAGAATGAAACTCGACCGTTCTCTTACACCGTACACAAAGATAAGCTAAAATGGATAAAAGACCTCAACGTGAGACAGGGATCCATCAGAATCCTAGAGGAGAACATAGGCAGTAACCTCTTCGGTATCAGCCACAGCAACTTCTTTCAAGATATGTCTCCAAAGGCAAAGGAAACAAAAGCGAAAATAAACTTTTGGGACTTCATCAAGATCAAAAGCTTCTGCACAGCAAAGGAAACAGTCAACCAAACAAAGAGGCAACCCACAGAATGGGAGAAGATATTTGCAAATGACAGTACAGACGAAAGGTTGATATCCAGGATCTATAAAGAGCTCCTCAAACTCAACACACACAAAACATATAATCATATCAAAAAATGGGCAGAAGATATGAACAGACACTTCTCCAATGAAGACATACAAATGGCTATCAGACACATGAAAAAATGTTCATCATCACTAGCCATCAGGGAGATTCAAATTAAAGCCACATTGAGATATCACCTTACACCAGTTAGAATGGCCAAAATTAGCAAGACAGGAAACAACGTATGTTGGAAAGGATGTGGAGAAGGGGAACGCTCTTACACTGTTGGTGGGAATGCAAGTTGGTGCAGCCACTTTGGAGAACACTGTGGAGATTCCTCAAGAAATTAAAAAGAGAGCTTCCCTATGACCCTGCCATTGCACTACTGGGTATTTACCCCAAAGATACAGATGTAGTGAAAAGGAGGGTCATCTGTATCCCAAGGTTTATAGCAGCAATGGCCACGGTCGCCAAACTGTGGAAAGAACCAAGATGCCCTTCAACGGACGAATGGATAAGGAAGATGTGGCCCATATACACTATGGAGTATTATGCCTCCATCAGAAAGGATGAATACCCCACTTTTGTAGCAACATGGACGGGACTGGAAGAGATTATGCTGAGTGAAATAAGTCAAGCAGAGAGAGTCAATTATCATATGGTTTCACTTATTTGTGGAGCATAACAAATAGCATGGAGGACAAGGGGAGTTAGAGAGAAGGGAGTTGGGGGAAATTGGAAGGGGAGGTGAACCATGAGAGACTATGGACTCTGAAAAACAATCTGAAAGGTTTGAAGGGGCGCAGATTGGGAGGTTTGGGGAACCAGGTGGTGGATATTAGAGAGGGCACGGATTGCATGGAGCACTGGGTGTGGTGCAAAAACAAGGAATACTGTTATGCTGAAAATAAAAATAAAAGAAAATACACAAAAACAAAAAAAAATCTTTGTAAATATGTGTCATGGTTATATAATATTCCAATCTACTGAAACCTATCCCTGCTGTGGTTTTCATAGCTGCAGTGAACAGTTTTCTTGTCAATGTTCTGTTCATATTTTAGACTCTCATAGTCTTTGGAGAAATCCTCAAAGTGAATTTGCTGGATTAAAAAGTATGCAGTACTTTTTAAGGTGGTTATATTTTGTCAAAATTCATTCTAGACAGTGAGTGTCTATAATTTTCTCTCCTGACACAGGGTTTGGGGTACACATCCCAATTTGTTCTTGCCAAGAAATAGGATCATGTGTCTTAAACCTTTATTGATTTGATGGGTGATTACTGACATCTTGGTTTGATTGGTTTTACTTTGCTAGTGGGGGTGACATGGCAGGGGTCACATTTTGGTGTCCATCTTCCCAGGTGGTGTTGAAGCCCTCTGGGCCCCCATGGCTGATTCCCAGCAGAGGGTGAGGGGGCCCAGGCTTGAAGGAGGGCTGGCTGTGGGCTGATCCTGTCTGGCTGGAAGGGTGGTGCCTGCTGGGGAGTGGCAGGAGGGTGGCCAGGAAACAGCAGGGGATTGCCTGCAGGGCAAGGAGGCAACTGAGGAGGAAGCCTTGTTAGTGGGGAGGGGGCACTAATTATAAAAAGAAACCATCTATCCTGAGCCAGTTATTAACCTGCTTTGGGTGTTGACATGACAGTGATGAGCAAGATTTTTCCACAGGCAGTTGGTGTATTTATAGCTGGAATGAATTTTTTTATTTCTCTGTTTTTTGAGATGTCTGGCTTGGAAGTAAACATGACTGGGGTGTGTTGCAATGCAGGGAGTTGTCAGGTTTGGAAGTAAGTGGTCCTCTCGCCATTAGTTATTGTGACGTGCCTTCTGGTGGGCAAGTAGGCATATCCTCTCTTTTTTCCCTTCCTGACTTCCTGGGTCGTCTGCCAGACCAGGATGTGGCTCCACAGGTCCTTTTACGAGTTTCCCTGGAGACGGGAGCTGGGGTCTTCCTGAGGTTTTAATAGGCCATGAACAGAACATCAGCCACTCTCCTACAGCCTTTTTTGCAGATAAACCAGAATGTGTCTCAATCTGGAACAATCAACATATGGCAGTTAAGGAATGCCAGGATTTGTCTACACCACAGAGGGAAGGGGGACTGTCTGATGTGCTGTCGGTTTGTTGGAGGAGAAAAATGACTTTATTAGCCAGAGGAGGCTTCTTGGACGATTGTGATAGCAGTGGGTCAGAAGGTGAAGCTGGGGTCTGGCCGGCTGACTTGCAGCCTCAGGTGGCTGTGGATACCCCAAATGCTGGCAAGCAGAAGGAGCCGAAAAGTGTTTCTCTAGACTATGGAGATGAGGCTGTTTCTTTAAGTTCTGTGAGTTTTAAGGGAAGGACTTTACTCATTCTCATCTGCAGTTAAGCAATGCCAGGATAATACCCAGGCAGTGGGTACCTTGTGTCCACACACAGTCACATTCTGAGGTCTCCTGGGAGTAAGGCTTCAGGGCAAATGGATGGAATTACCCTAGGTCCATCCAAG
>NW_019156626.1:0-3243 GCF_002288905.1 Enhydra lutris kenyoni | reverse complement strand
AGGTCCTCTACTCCAGAGGCAGAGACTTCTGGACCTTCTCCAGAAGGTAGCCCGCTGAGTTCCCCTACTCCAGAGGCAGAGGTCTCTAGGCCCTCACCTCCAACTTTAGGAATGCTGGACCATGGAATTTTATCTTCATCCCCTGAAGCCAGTCCACTTCCCATAGGCAGGCCTGAGCCCACAGTAGAGGTGAGCCCACTGGCGTCAAGATCTTCAGAGGGCAGTCCACTTGCACTTTCTCCTGAGGGTTGCGCACTGGAGTCCAGATGTCCTGAAACTTCTCCACTGCCTGTGAAGTCACCACTGACTTCAGGTACCCCGGATACTTCCCCAGAGCCTGGCAGCTCAGTCCCACTGGGCACTGGGGGTGAAAGTGTGGACAGCTCCTCCCAGGGGAACGAAGGTTCCTCTGAGGGGGATGGCTCTTCTGAGGGGGACGGCTCCTCTGACGGGGATGGTTTCTCTGAGGGGGATGGCTCCACTGAGGCTGAGGGCACTTCCGTTCCAGAAGGGGCTTCTGTGCTCTCCTCTGTTGCTGTGCTGGTGGGAGGCCATGTTGGAGGGATCCCTGGAGGAAAGGAAGAAGATGAGGTGTGGATTTAGTAACTCTGCTCTATTGGAGCTTCACCCATTCCTTCCACAGTAAAACTTTTCTTCAGTGGTGTGCTCAGACGTCTTCTAATGGAAACTTGCACAGGAAAGGAAACTGCCCTTTGAGACTCCAGAAGGCGCCATCCACACAGCCCATGCAAGTAGGGGTCTGGCTCCCATGGAAAGTAACGGAGGTCACCTCTCTAGTACCTCCACACCATCACCCCATTTAGCTAAACTCATGATTTGCAAAGTGTGGTCCCTAGACTGGCAGCCTTAGCATTACCACCAATACAAGCATTCTCTGGGAGCCTGACAGAAAAGCAGACTCTCAGAGCTCCCCCACCGCCCCCCAAGTCCCTCTGGGGACTCTAGGGTGGGGGTAGCATGTCATCTTTTTTTCCCCCAACTTTTATTTTTTTGAATATTTATTTGTTTATTTTAGAAAAAGGGATAGAGTGTGAGCGGGGGGGAGGGGCAGAGAGGGAGACAAGCAGTGGGGAGCCCAACACAGGGCTCGATCCCAGGACCCCGTGTGGAAACCATGAGTCAGACACTTAACCAACTAAGCCGCCCAGGCATGTCGTCTTTCAATAAGCCCCTTCCCCACTGCCCCCTGACCCTGGAACCCTCACAATGCTGACGCCCCCTCGAGTTTGAGAATCACTCATCCAATCCCATCCCTCTGAGGCAGGGGAGGCCAGGTAGTACTGTTCGCAAAAATGCATCAACTTTTTCAATTCTGAGACTGCTACTGCAGAGGATTGCGAAACCAAAGCGGAAAAAGTCTCATCATTCTAAATAAAAATGGTTGCATTATTTTCCTTCCCTCTTGTTTCCACCTTTTGCATTTAAAAATAACCCAGCTGGCTGGGGCACCTGGATGGCTCAGTCAGTTGAGCGTCTGGCTCTTGGTTTTGGCTCTTGGTTTCGGCTCAGGTCATGATCTCAGGGTCATGAGCTGGAGCCCCGAGTCGGGTCCTGTGCTCAGCACGGAGTGTGCTTAAGATTCTCTCTCTCCCTCAGTGCCTCCCTGCACTTGCCTGCACACACATGCTTTCTCTCTCTCAAATAAATACATAAATTAAAAAAAAAACAAAAAAAAACCAAAAAAAGACCCAACAAAATGCCTAGCTGGGCCCGGAGCTTGCACGTTCTTTTGGGATTATTTCTTAAACAGAGAACCTGAGCCAAGCACATGCTAGTCCCACTGGGCAGGCTCACAGCCTACTCTGGCTTACAGGAGAATCCTGGAGGTGGGTGTGGGGTTCAGGACAGTAGTGGAGGCTTGCAAGAGGGCGTTAGGTGGAGGCAGATATATATAAAAAAAAAAAAATATATATATATATATATATATATATATATATCTATATCCAGAAACATTCTGGAGTAACCACTTACAGTCATGATAAAACGTTCCTCTTTTAAATAAATTTAGGTTTCTTTTGAAAGGCAAGTCAGTTTAAAGAAAAAGACAGAGTTAACAACAGTACAGATGGTTCCTGATATGGCCAAGGTGGTAGGGAACTGAAGTATGGAAAATGTTTCTAGGGGCCCATTGGAGTCCCCTCCTTTGAAAACTCCCACTAGTTGGTGCCAGGATCCTGTGCCAAGCTACACACTCTGGCCAAACAGGACTCCGTTATTCCGGTCCCGGTGAAGGATGAGGAAAAGGCACAGGCAGGTGTGGCTGCTGGGTGAGGTCACTGGGCCAGAATCCCACCTGCTCCACTGACACACCCTCACCTTCCAGCATGGAGGGAGGACAGGCTTTTGCATTTCCAGCACCCAGAGGGGTGTCTGGCCTGGCTGAATGGCTTGGGAACAGTGCATTGAATGAGTGACTACATGGACCAGTGCAAAGCTCTGATATACTCATTTCTTCAAATGAGCATGTCCCTGGACAAGCTGACTCTACTAAGCGCACACACATTACTGGGCTTTGTTTAATTCAGGCTTACACAAACTGGGCCATAAATGAATACTCCACGGGGGCTGGGGTGGGAAGAAGCCGTTGGTCAGATTCATTTGGGACACTTTGAATACATCACCCCCTCTGTCTTACAGTACATATTAGCATATCAAAGGCACTGAGAAGGTCTGCAGTGGGGGGGGGGGCTGTTAATCTTTCTGTAAGCCAGCATGTCCCTAAACTTACAGCCATAAAACACTTTTTCCAACATGATTAGGGGACCAAAGCTTTCATCCCATCAAGTTCCATCCAATTTGATCAGGACAGATGGGACTCAAGAAGTGCTGGCTGGGGATACCTGGCCCAAAAGAGTGACACAGAAGGAGGATCAAGGCAGGGTGACAGGTCAGAGTCACACTTCCAAAGACCCCTTATAGGTCCTTCCCCACTATTGGAGATCTTCCTACAAGAGAGTTTTTAAAAGGTTAGAGGATAAAGATGTGAATGCAGGAAGACAGACTAAGAGCCCTCTGATTAGCTCAGTGATAGGCATCGCGGTACAGGTGGGAGAATAAAAAGCAGGGAACAGCGAGTTGTGGGGTGGGAGGTGGGGGGGGTGTGTTTTGTGAAAAAGTCTGCCCCTTCTTTCCCTTGGCGGTTGTCCCAGAGGCCAGTTGAGATGGCTGATGTTGCCCACGGCTGGATATGCTGCTGGCCAGTGTCAGGGCTGGGGAAACAGC
>NW_019156625.1:0-3243 GCF_002288905.1 Enhydra lutris kenyoni | reverse complement strand
TTATTCTGATGGGCTTTCCTCTGTAAGTAAGGAGCCTCTTTGTCCTAGCGGCTTTCAAGAGATTGTATCTACAATTATGATTCCTCAATTTGACTATCAGGTGCCTTGATGTTTTTTTGGAATCTATAACCTTGGGTGGAGACCGTTCGGCCTCTAGTACATGAACACTGGTTCCATTCATGAGATTGGGAAAAATTTCATGAAGAACTTGTTCCACTATATCTTCTAGACTTCTTTCTTTCTCTTCCCCTTCAGGGATTCCAGTAATTCTGACGTTGCAACGTTTCCTGGCATCATTTATTTCCCTGATTCTGTTTTCACGGCTTCTAAGCTGTTTGTTCCAGGCTTCCTTCTGATCCTTTCTCTCTATCTGTTTGTCCTCGAGATCACTAATTCTATCTTCTGTCTCAGTTACCCTTGCTTTGAGAGAATTTAGATTAGATTGGAACTCATTGAGAGCATTGTGAACCTCATCCCTGGTGGCTTTCAGTTCTGCCCTAACATTATGAACATCATCCCTGGTCGCTTTCAGCTCAGCCCTAATCAATTCCGTTTGGTCATCCATGGCTTTCTCCAACCTAGCTATTGCCTGGATAATTGTTAGCCTGAATTCTCTTTCTGACATATTGTCTATGTTGATAGCCATTAGCTCTGTTGCAGAAGGTCCATCCTCTGTATTTTTCTTCTGTTGGGCATTCCTCCTCCTAGTCATTTTGGTGAGAGATGGCTGAACAGATGTAGCTGGATGTATCGACCGTGCTGCAGTCAAGGTGCACCCTGGAATGCTTCTGAGCAATCAGGAGTCCCCACCCAAATGAAAGAAAAAAGAAAGAGAGAAAAAAGAAAAGAAAAAGAAAAAAGAGAGAGAGAGACAGACAGACAGGAAAAAAAAAAAAAAAAAAGAAAGATAAAAGAAGCCTCAGCTCAAATGGGCCCCAAGGTAAGATTTATGATGTATACAAACAAAAATAGACAAACAAAAAGTCTGATAAAAGTATATGACAAGGGAAAAAATATATATATCTTTTTTTTGCATATATGTCAAAAAGAACCCCAAGTATAAGATTTATATACTACCAGGACAAACACAAATACACAGAAACACTGGCAGAAGAAAAAGATGGGAGAGTGGTTATAAATTCTCAGTGTGGGCAAGGAAGGTTATTTTGATTCTTCCTGGATGTATCTTGATATCTTTGTTGAAGGACTCAACTTTCCTAAGTTAAAGGGGGATTAAAAATTGGTTTACCTATAGGGGTAGCATTGATTGGGGAAAGGGGTTTACCTTGTAGTTTAACTCTATGTGTATATTAAAAAATAAAAATAAAAAAAGAATAAACTAAACTAAAATTAAAAAAAAACCTTAAAAAATAGAAAAGCGAAAGAAAAACACGGGTATATGTATCAAAAAGTTCAGGTTAAAAAGTTGTGATGGAATTTGATGTACTGGACATCTCACTGTGATGGCAAATAGGTTAAATATTATCTATATAAAAAACTGAACCAGAATAATGGGAACAAATTAAAACTAAAAGTTGTATCTATGAAGTAGTGGTGGTTGTTCTTTTGTTGTCTTTTTTTTTCTTTTTTTTTTTCCTGGTTGGTTTTCTGTGGGAGGGGCCTGCCACATGGGTTTTCAGGCAATGTTCCCTGAGTTAAGTCCTCCCGCCCCCCTCAAGGGGGTGGGCTCTGAGGAAACCGGTTTTTCAGGCTTTTGTTCTCTGGAGGTTTTTATCTTTGTTCATTTTGTTTGTTTGTTTGTTTTTTCTCTCGCCTTGACAGCTTTTGATGGTTTTTGGAGGTTTAGAGGAAAGCAAACTGCACCCCGACCTCCCTCTCAGAGAGAATCCTCAGTCTGATCCCCTCTAGATGCTGCGTAGCACATAAGTTCTCCCTAGGCCGCTGGCAGAGCTCGTTCCATGTCGTGGTCCCTGGGGACGCAGGAACTCCTGCTTGTACACAAAACCACAACAGTAACGGCTGTCTGGGCAGATCCAGACTGCCAGAGAGGTTCCAAGCAGTGATAGCACACTGACATTTTCCCATTGGTCCGGGCTGGGAGTGCCTGGTCTTTCTGGGTCCGAGAGCACCAGGCTTGTGCACACCTCTCTCAGGGGATGGTGTGGGATGCGCGCATCTCAGGCTCTGGTAGCACGGCTCGGTGCTCACGTGAGAACTGGAAAAAGGCTGTGCTTCTGCTGGCTGGCAAGGCTCCCATCCCCTCACGGGATCCGGATCCCACTCTCAGGCGCGCTGGTGGCTCAGGGACCAAGACCTGGTTTCTCTGCCACACTCTCTCTGGTTCAGCACCAGGGGTGGTTGTCCTGGGTCCGGGGACTTAAGCCCCTGTCCCTAACCACCCCAATTCCCACAATTTCCCCCCATGATCCTTTGCTCTTTTTAAGTGCTTTCAACCAGACTCCAAGTTAATGCTGGTTCCCAGACGCAGGGCTCTCTCATATTGGGGTATTACTTTCCAATGTGTCACCTCTGGTGGCTCCCTCCCCCTTGTTTATCTTCCCATATCAGTCTGACATTCCCACTCCGCTTTACCTGCCCACTGGCGTCTTCTGCCTCTGTAGAGATCCAGACGTGTATGATTCTGATCTCAGGCTGATTTCATGGGTGATCTTTGGTGGGTAATCAGCTCACTTTAGGGTACAGGTTTAAACGGCGCCTCCTCCTACTTCCCTGCCATCTTGTCAAGCCCTCTTATCCTACTTTTTAATTGTTTTAATAATTTCGATTTGAGTTAATGTTCCATTTTAAGTCATTTTTCCTGTTTTTTTTTCTATTAATGTCTAATCACCCCAGGGCCATTCCTCATTAAACTGCTTTTGCATATTTGTCAAAAATAATGCATATTTGTGTGGCTCTATATTTGCACTCTCTCTTCTCTTCTATTAATTTATGGGTTTAGCATTCTGCCAATACCATACTCTCTTCATTACTGTAACCATAATGTGAGCTTTCTATTGGGTAGATTTGTTTATCCCACTTCATTTGTCTTCAGGTTATTTTGGTTATGTTAGGGCTTGTGACTTTCCAATAATTTTTGGAATAAGTTTTTCTATGTCTATAAAACACCCATCTAACACTTTTCACTGGAATGGTGCTAAAGTCATAGATCAGTAAGGGATAATTGTCATCTCTATTATGTTGAATTTCTAATGCATGATCACAGTATGTCTTTCCCTTTATTTAGGTCTTTCTTGATTTATTGATCAGCATTTTATAATTACC
>NW_019156624.1:0-3244 GCF_002288905.1 Enhydra lutris kenyoni | reverse complement strand
AAAGCCTACTTAAAAAAATAAAGAATGGCTTTGATAAAGTAGAAAAATTAGTAATTAAAAAAAGCATGTAGTAAGATCTTGTATTTTGTATTTTTTGTTTTGTTTTGTTTTCTAGTCCAATATAACAATCTCTTTTTCTTTAGATTTTATGTAGGTATTTATGTATGTATGTATTTTAGAGATAGATATAGAGGATTTGTAAGTGGGGGGCAGAGGGAGAGGGACAAGCAGACTCCATGCTGAGGTCAGAGAATGATGTGGGACTCAATCCCACGACTCTGCAATCATGAGCGGTGCCAAAATCAAGAGTCAGACCCTGAACCAGCTAAGCCACCCAGGCACCCTGACAATCTCTGACTTGTGATTAGAGTGTTTAGTTCACTCAGATTTAATGTAATTAGTGATAAATTTCAGTTTTCATCTGCGATTTTAGTATTTGATTTTTATGTCTCATCATTTTATGTCCCTATGATCATTCTTTATCTCCTCTTTCTATTGCAAACAAGTACTTTTATAACACTTTAATTATTCTACTCTTTTTTACCAATATTATCAAGCTTTTCATAGTGGTTGCTTTAATTATAATATCCACCTTTAACATCACAATCTACCTCTGGTTAATAGTGATTTAATTCTGGTAAAATCAATTAACTTCAAATCATATCAGCTTCATTGATCCAATCTGCTTCATACTATGTATTCAGAATGTATCAACTTTTTGCTATGATTGCAATATATGATTTTCTTTTTACCCTAAGGTTTTGTTTTTTGTTTGTTTGCTTGGTAGTGAATGTTAGTAAAACATCTGTTTTTGCTTATCCGACAGTGTATTTTGCCATTTTTTAGGGATTGTTTTGCTGAAATAGAATCTCAATAGACAAATATTTTCTTTTAGCTCTTTGAACATATCATCCTATTGCCTTCTTGACCTTCCTTGTATCTGAAGGGGAATCGTGATAACATGTGCCCATGTGTGATGGGTTGTTTTACACTTTTAGCTTAAGTCATGTTTCCTTTGCCTTTGCCTTAGCACTTTGATTTGATACACAAAAGTTGTGCTCAAACACCTCAAATTTAGAAGGCTTCCAATCCCTTCCAATGGAGCAGTAAATTTGTATTCTTTGAAAAGACTATGCTTTGAAAAGTCCCTCGCCTTTTGCATTTTGCCAGATTTCTAGAGTCTGTTTCTGATGACAAAGGTCAGGGATTTCACTCCTTTTCTGTGTTGTTGTTGTTTTTTTTTTTTTTAATGTGTAAGTTCTACCTCATAAACTTTTAGCCTGCTGATTGCCACAAAGCAGAATGCAAACTTGGGTTAACATATTTGCAGATTTTCTCTGTGATTCTAAACCAAGTTTTCCAGTTAAGGTGAGCAAGCTGCAGGTTTTCACTCTCCATCCAGAACTGTGGTTGACTCTCCCAGAAGAAGTGTGTATTCTTTTTGAGGTAAAATTACAGTTCTTCCAGATTGATCTGGGTGTGTGTTAAGGGGAAATAGAAAAGGAAGAAGTTCTAGGTAAGAAAATCATTGTCTTCCACCATTCTCACTGGAGTTCTTGTCATTTTTTTAAGTAAACACTTCTTAATTTGTTATATGCTTGTAGTCAGTATCACAGTGCCTTTAAATGGTTGCCTTTTTCTTTTCCTTATTTTACCCTAAAGGCTACATAATAAAGATGTTTCCTACACTTATTTATATGTGTTTTCTACAGAAGGGAATCACCTAGCCTTCTGGAACCNCCTTCTGGAACCATTGTTGGAATTCCCATAATTATTAAATTACTGAGAGGGGTTCAGTTAAACTGCTGAGAAAAACAAAGTGCTACACTGAGTCACAGGGAGAAGGGAAAGAGATTCAGGTGTTTAAACTCTAAGTGAAAATTGAATATGCTAGACACATGCTGAAGACATATGCTTATTCTCTAAAGACTCATGCTTAACACACAGATTCTTAGAAGGTTGTGGCTTCTCTATGACCCTGTTTTATCTGAAGTTAAGCATGAATTTGTTTCTAATTATTAGTTGCAGATAAAATTATCACGTTTGAACATAGCTTGTGTATTTGCATAAATTGCTCAGATGTCTCACAAATGAGTGTTCACCCTGTGTGTTCTCCACACCCTCCTGGCTTTTAATATGTGTGGCAGCCTGAGTTGTGCTTACAAGCCACCTTTCCTCTCTGGGAGCACTGCCTTGTTGGCTCTAAAGGGCGCTGCCTGGCCATCCATGCCTGTTCCTGTGCTGTTCCAGTGCCATCCTCATTTTAGAGCTGAGGAGAGGGTGTGGCGTGTTGTAGGGAAATCACTGGAGATTTAGTCTTTAACCTCCCTGCCAGGCTTAACTCTGCTTAGCAGCTTGTCTACTCCCCACAGTGTGCTCACTGAAAGGACACTAAAGGGCACTGTTTGGAAAAACACTTTTAAACCCAGCGATTTGGGCATAGTGAACTTAGGAATCATTTAAAAAATAATGACAATATTAATGACCAATATATAATCATTGTAAATATAATATATGCCATCATATAATAAACACAAAATAATTATAATATAATATAAAAATACTAAGCCTTACGAATCACAATGAATGTGACTTTTCTAAGTAATCAGTCAACCCAGGTTCTCATTGCTCTGTCTCCTGGCACAGCTAGATCTCTATGCATTGATAGGCACAAAGGAACAATGCCTGGGAGCATGGACTATGTGCACAGGATGCCAATCCACTTACCTTAGCTGCCGGTATCTGCTGGAGGAGACAGTGCAAGGCTGCAAAAACACACTTGCAAAGGTGGCATGCCATCACTCATCCATGCCCTGCCCGCCTGTCCTCCCCACACTAGCTGTCCACTTCCCACCCTACTCTGGGGACCCCGCCCACCACCCTTCCCCTAAGCAAGGTCTAGCAATCCTTCTCCCCATGACTGATCCCATGCCCCCACCCAACGGGTAGGCTTCTCCTCCTCAGGCTCACCTCTGTCACTGGTTCTGCTCAAAATATGGACTGGTGAAGTGGGCAGGGCATATGCAGAACCTGTCCAGCACACAGGTGCCACCATTCCTGCAGCAGCACAGCCATGGGGGCGCCACTATAGGCAAGAGGGCTGGCTGTTAGCATCTGCTGGCCTCCTTGCCCTTTGTATTAGACTATCATCAAAGGACTTTATGAAATTGCCTGGGGAGGCAATAAAATTGAACTCACTGCCAAGTGTGTTTGCTCAGGTAAGCCCTCACTACTTGTTAATTTA
>NW_019156623.1:0-3245 GCF_002288905.1 Enhydra lutris kenyoni | reverse complement strand
AAGGTCAGGAACACGGCAGGGATGTCCATTATCACCACTGCTATTTACATAGTACTAGAAGTCCTAGCCTCAGCAATCAGACAACAAAAAGAAATTAAAGGCATCCAAGTCAGCAAAGAAGAAGTCAAACTATCACTCTTTGCAGATGATATGATACTTTATGTGGAAAACCCAAAAGACTCCACTCCAAATCTGCTAGAACTTGTACAGGAATTCAGTAAAGTGTCAGGATATAAATCAATACACAGAAATCAGTTGCATTTCTATACACCAACAACAAGACGGAAGAAAGAGAAATTAAGGAGTCAATCCCATTTACAATTGCACCCAAAATCATAAGATACCTAGGAATAAACCTAACCAAAGAAGCAAAGAATCTGTACTCAGAAAACTATAAAGTACTCATGAAAGAAATTGAGGAAGACACAAAGAAATGGAAAAATGTTCCAAGCTCATGGATTGGAAGAACAAATATTGTGAAAATGTCTATGCTACCTAAAGCAATCTACACATTTAATGCAATCTCTATCAAAATACCACCCATTTTTTTCAAAGAAATGGAACAAATAATCTTAAAATTTATACGGAACCAGAAAAGACCTCGAATAGCCACAGGAATGTTGAAAAAAGAAAGCCAAATTTGGTGGCATCACAATTCCAGACTTCAAGCTCTATTAGAAAGCTGTCATTATCAAGACAGTATGGTCTGGCACAAAAACAGACACATAGATCAATGGAACAGAATAGAGAGCCCAGAAATAGATTCTCAACTCTATGGCCAACTAATCTTTGACAAAGCAGGAAAGAAAGTTCAATGGAAAAAAGACAGTCTCTTCAACAAACGGTGTTGGAAAAATGGGACAGCCACATGCAGAAAAATGAAACTGGACTATTTCCTTACACCACACATGAAAATAGACTCAAAATGGATGAAGGGCCTCAATGTGAGAAAGGAATCCATCAAAATCCTTGAGAAGAACACAGGCAGCAACCTCTTCCACCTTAGCCACAGCAACTTCTTCCTAGAAACATCGCCAAAGGCAAGGGAAGCAAGGGCAAAAATGAACTATTGGGACTTCATCAAGATCAAAAGCTTTTGCACAGCAAAGGAAACAGTCAACAAAACCAAAAGACAACTGACAGAATGGGAAAAGATATTTGCAAACAACATATCAGATAAAGGGCTAGTATCCAAAATCTATAAAAAGCTTAACAAACTTAACACCCAAAGAACAAATAATCCAATCAAGAAATGGGCAGAGGACATGAACAGACGTTTCTACAAAGAAGACATCCAGATGGCGAAAAGACGCATGAAAAAGTGCTCCACATCCACTCGGTATCAGGGAAATACAAATCAAAACCACAATGAGATACCACCTCACACCAGTCAGAATGGCTAAAATTAACAAGTCAGGAAATGACAGATGCTGGTGAGGATGCAGAGAAAGCAGAACCCTCCTACACTGTTGGTGGGAATACAAGCTGGTGCAACCACTCTGGAAAACAGCATGGAGGTTCCTCAAAAAGTTGAAAATAGAGCTACCCTACGACCCAGCAATCGCACTACTGGGTATTTACCCGAATTACCAAATGTAGTGATCTGAAGGGGTACGTGCACCCAAATGTTTATAGCAGCAATGTCCACAATAGCCAAACTATGGAAAGAACCTAGATGTCCATCAACAGAGGAATGGATAAAGAAGATGTGATATGTGTGTGTGTGTGTGTGTGTGTGTGTGTATACACTATGCAGCCATCAAAAGAAATGAAATCTTGCCTTTTGCAAGATTTGCAACGACATGGATGGAACTAGAGGATATTATGCTGAGTGAAATAAGTCAATCAGAGAAAGACAATAATCATATGATCTCCCTGATATGAAGAATTTGAGAGGCAACTTGGGGAGTTTGGGGGGTAGAGAAGGAAAAAATGAAACAAGATGGGATTGGGAGGGAGACAAACCATAAGAGACTCTTAATCTCACAAAACAAACTGAGGGTTGCTGGGGGGCGGAGGGGAGGGAGAGGGTGGTTGCGTTATGGACATTGGGGAGGGTATGTGCTTAATTTCTATAAAAAAATAAAATTAAATTAAAAACCACTGTAAAAGACAAGCGCTATGGGGGCTCCTGGGTGGGGGAAAAAAAAAGAGTTTAGAGCAAGCAGGGCTTAGTTTCTGCTATAAGAGATTAATGAAGATTTGGTGGACATGGAGATATATATTCAGGGTTTCAATAGCAGATGAAAGAGCAGAATATTTGAAGTGAAAGAAACAGTGTGAGCCAAAGCACAGACCCTTAAGATGCCCAGGAATAATAAGAATTGCATTCTTGGGGGCGCCTGGGTGGCTCAGTGGGTTAAGCCGCTGCCTTTGGCTCAGGTCATGATCTCAGAGTCCTGGGATCGAGCCCCGCATCGGGCTCTCTGCTCGGCAGGGAGCCTGCTTCCTCCTCTCTCTCTGCCTGCCTCTCTCCCTGCTTGTGATCTCTCTGTCAAATAAATAAATAAAATCTTTAAAAAAAAAAAAAAAAAAAAAGAATTGCATTCTTGGTCAGGTGCCTGGTTGGTTAAATTGGAAGAGCATGTGACTCTTGACCTCGAGGTCGAGAGTTCAAATCCCATGCTCAATATAGAGATTATTAAAAATAAATAAACTTAGAAAAAAAAAAGAATTGCATTCTTGGTAATAAGGCTTTAAAAGTAACTTAATGCCACTGGATTGTACACTGAAAAATGACTAAATGGGGGCTCCTGGGTTGCTCAGTTGGTTATGCATCTGCCTTTGGCTTTGGTCATGACCTCAGGGTCCTTGGATGGCGCCCTGAAGCAGGCTCCTTGCTCAGCGGGGAGTCTGCTTCTCCCTCTGCCTCTGCTGCTCCCCTGCTTATACTCTCTCATGCTCTTGCTCTCTGTGTTAAATAAATAAATAAAATCTTTTTAAAAACGATTAAATGGCAAATTTTGTTATGTATGTTTTACCAGGTGTTTTTTTGTTTTGTTTTGTTTTGTTTTTTTAAAGTTAAGATGAACTGGTGGAGGAATTCTACCTGTATTGCAGAAAGCTGGCCTGAGTCTGGAAATCCCTGGTAGTCAGAATCCTCTCAACACTTAAAATATGGCAAAGGGGGCACCTGGGTGTCTCAGTGGGTTAAGCTTCTGCCTTCAGCTCGGGTCATGATCTCAGGGTCCTGGGATCAAGCTGCACGCTGGGCACTCTGCTCAGCAGGGAGCCTGCTTCCCCCC
>NW_019156622.1:0-3245 GCF_002288905.1 Enhydra lutris kenyoni | reverse complement strand
TGTGTGTGTGTGTGTGTGTGTGTGTGTGTGTGTGTGTGTGTGTGTGTATACAGCTATACATCTATTTTTAAAAGGAAAAAGTTGAAATGTCTTTGAGCAGTGATTTCAAAAAACGACTAGGAGTTAACTGGGTAAAGAAGGTATGATAGAGATGCAGCACCAAGATTGTCCTTTAAAAGGGCATGTTGCTTTAGCTGTCAAAGCCCACTGCTGTGAGTCCTCTCAGGAAACCCGTGAGTTGGCAGAGTCAAGCCCTTCCTAGGGCAGCCCACATCTAGTGACTGATGAAGGAAAATGGTATAAAGACTCAGCCATGTCAGCCCCACTGAAGACAACACTGAAGGGCTATTCTAGCTTCCAGTTCCCTGTGGGGTTGCAAACACCCCTTGCTGGGAGGAGGGGAGGGAACATCTCAGTTCCAGTGCTTCTCACTCCAGTTGCCGTCTCCCTCCCTCAGGTACTTGTCCCAAAGGTGTGCCTTAATGAATGTCCTGCCTGCTAAATTCAAGGTCTACTTCCCACAATCCATCCTGTTATGACAAGGAGCCACGGTGGAGGGGTAGGAGTACAGAGGAGTAGGGATAGTCTTCGACAAGGGAAGGAGCAAGAACTGTCTTGCATCCAAGGCTTTAGGTAGGCAGGAGTTTACAGCAAGGGCTTTCAGCAGCACCAAAACCATCGTTCTCTTGTATGATGGGCAAATAATAAATAAATAAACATTGCCATTTAAAGTAGCCCTGGATTTGAGTATCTCCTTTGACTTAGCCAGCAAAGGGGGGGGACCTGACCTCGAATAGCACGCTACTGTTTGCAGGATATGTTTGTATCTCCAGCTGGTTGTAAGAACTGAGCTGACCACCCTAAAAAGGAAGGTCTGCACTTAAAAAAGAAGGAAGAAAAAGATGCCTAACACATGTTGTCTGCTTCACAGTTTTGTTCAAAGCTGCTTATTTCTCAATAGAGGCATTATTTTTCAGACTAACAATTTTATTTACATGGAAACTGGAAAAAAACAGTGACAGGAAAGATAGGGTAGGCATTCCTGAGATTTTACAAGTACAGAGAGAAATCCGCGTGGCACTATTAGTAACATACCATGTGACACTGGAACAAAAGATTCATATCCTTCCATCTCTTAATGCCAATCTCAATCTGGTAGATCCAGAAAGTACATTAGGTTGGTCGGTGCTGAGATTCAATGGCTTTTTTAACTACTTAATAGGAAGGCAAATACCTATTCTCGGTGAAAACACCTCCTGGGATTCAATGGGTTATGATGAGTATTGAGCAGGAAAAATTTTTGTGTCTTTAGTAGTTTTAAGAGAACCAAGCAGGGTGATAGAAGAGAGATAAGATAAGGAGGCAGAGGCTGAGAAGAGTCTACATCCTTGCAATAACTAGGATATGGTGACTCAAGGACATCGGTGTAAAACAACAGACTCTAAGAGAGGTCTCAGACAAGGAAAGAGTGTAAAATCATTCCTTCTGGTATTCCATAATATGAAAGTCCCCTCTATATGCTAATTTTAAAAAATGAGCAAGCTCACAAGCAAATGAAAGAAAGTATCAGGGTAGTTTTGAAACTCTGCATTGCAATGATTGGACATAGAGTTGGAAAGGGTTTCAAGCAAATAAGTGTTAGATCATATCAGAGACAGTTTGGATCAAAAATATAATTACAATAGACTTTTGGGTCTCTATGCATGCCTAACTTTGCATGCCAGCTCTGTCATGACCAACATCTATGCAACTTTAGTGTCTTCTGCAAGATGGGGTCCCTCCATGAACTATTTGTTACTAGGCCATAAGATAAATACAATAGTCCATTAGTAACTTCTGTAACAATTTTATAAGGTTCTACGTATATCTGTTGAGTTTAACTTTAAAATGGCTTGGGTTTTCGGTATCTTTTTATTTCATTTTTGTAGTGCTTCAGTGTTATTATGATTTACACACAATGGAAAAGAAGAAAAAACTGTTCTTTCCTCAAGAGAGTTTGAGAAGTACTCAGCAACAGAAATAAACCAGTTTGGTGGGGGGCCCTATGTTGCCTTGCTCATTCTATTTGACACCATCACTATATGGAAAAGGCCCAGAATTGGGAATCTCGGGTTCATTTAAAATTCTCATGCTCTGTTTTCTGTCGTCATCCACTATGCTGTCCTCTATCTCTTCCCATATTTTTTTAAAGATTTTATTGATTTATTTGACAGAGATCACAAGTAGGCAGAGAGGCAAGCAGAGAGAGAGGGGGAAGCAGACTCCCTGCTGAGCAGAGAGCCTGATATGGGGCTCGATCCCAGGACCCTAGGATCATGACCTGAGCCGAAGGCAGAGGCTTTAACCCACTGAGCCACCGGGGCACTCTGATCTCTTCCCATATCGCTATGATATAAGATTGAGTCTGCTCAGAGTGTTTAGAACAAAAGGATATGGGGGTCAATTGGCTCGATATGTGGGTCAGTTCACCTGCTGAGTGGAATAGGTATCACTCTGGTCTACATACTGACTCTGAGCAGGAGCAAAGTATAGTTTAAGTTAAGTCAACCCTACTAAATGAAGTAGTGATACTTGCTACAATAAGGATAAACCTCAAAGATTATGTTCAGTTAAAGAAACTAGATATAAAAGAACACTTATTATATCATTTCATTGACATGAAATGTCCAAAAAGGCAAACATAGGAACAGAAAATACATAAATGGTTGCCCAGGGCTGAGGGTTGGAGTGGGGAGTGACCATAAATAGGCATAAGATGGATATGTGCTAAAATTAATTGTTTTCATGGTTTTACAACCTTGCAAATATCCCAAAAATCTTTGATGGATTGGGAAAAAAACTGTCCCTTATTCAAAATAATTTGAAAAGCCCTGGGAAAGAGAACTAAACCAGTTGGTACACTTTGAATTTTATATTTACAATGGGTAAATTTATGATATATAAACTACATATCAAAATTGTTTTATAAAAAAATTAATCTCGGATATTGCGGGGGGAGGAGTCAAGATGGCGGAGAAGTAGCAGGCTGAGACTACTTCA
Source organism: Enhydra lutris kenyoni (assembly GCF_002288905.1). NCBI lineage: Eukaryota > Metazoa > Chordata > Mammalia > Carnivora > Mustelidae > Enhydra > Enhydra lutris. The sequence continues at coordinate 206 of NW_019156622.1, read as the reverse complement.
GGTAGCGGGAGATCAGCTAGATAGCTTATCTAAAGATTGCAAACACCTACAAATCCAACGGGAGATCAAAGAGAAGAAGAACAGCAGCTCTAGAAACAGAAAATCAACCACTTTCTGAAAGGTAGGACTGGCGGAGAAGTGAATCCAAAGCGATGGGAAGGGGGGAGGTTCCGGCTCCCGGCAAGCGGCGGAGCAACGGAGCACAA
>NW_019156621.1:0-3246 GCF_002288905.1 Enhydra lutris kenyoni | reverse complement strand
AAATAAATAAATAAATAAATAAATAAATAAATAAATAAATAAAAAATTTGGACACAAAAAACACATGCTATAATTTAGACAAATTTGTTTTGTTGCACTTTGTGTGATTTTCCTTTAATTGGTCACCTAAGAAATTTGATATTGTTTTCAGAGGCTTAGGTCAGACTCTCCAGCAATCTTTTTTCTAAGTATCTCAGAAGTAAGACTTTATCTTTTCTTATTTGTAACACCTGAAGGAATGTATAAGAAAAAAAAAACAAGTACATTAATTCCCTGTTGTAAACAATTATCAGGAATATAATTAACAAAGAGGAAAAGAGAAATGTTATCAAACAGGAAGAAAAAATTAAACTGCAGGAGATTAAAACAGAATCCTGAAGCTGGAAATATGTCTGAACCAAGGCCTCTGTAGAAGTTTTTCTGAAGATAGTAATTAAACAATGTACAACAAACTGATAATATAGGTCTTTTTGTTCAAAAGTTTAAACTCTGTTTCAGTTCTCCCTCCACTGCCTTTTCCTATGAAAGCCACAACCTTTTAGTTTTTAGGTACACATTATCCCATGTACAAAATCATCTTTCAATCTGGTGTATTGAAATCTTTTGAAAATCTAAGACCTCTTAGATCTGCTAAAATACCTTTACTAATACTTACACTCTTTGCTTAAATTTTAAAAAGCTATTTTTTATTCCAAGCAATCTGTTGCATTTCCCAGTATTTAGTATTATTATTTGCAGTAAAAACTTTGTTATAAACTGGAAATTAACATTTTGGAAGACAGTAAAAAGATTCAGAACAGTGCAAATTCATTTGAGAGGGAATTCTAGGGTTAATGTTGGATTTTGGTGAAGGATTTCTCGTACTTGCACTCATATACAACACGGTTTCTTTTCCTACCATTAACATGCTGATTTTTCTCTTTTTACTCTTACTCTGTGGCTTGCACCACACTTATGATTTCACTTCTGATGTTATGCTGGGGGAAGTGCTAACAGTCAGATGAAAATTGCATTAGGCTACGGCTAAGATGCTAGTTTTATATTATGTTGAGCAAGCACTCTGAGTGCAGGGAGGAACTTGTAACACAAGAGAGCACAAAATGTGAGACCCAGCAGGAGATAATGTGCCTCTCACATGCCTGAGAAGCACAAAGTGGGAAGTACAGAGACCATGAGGATTAAGTTGCACAACTCAACCTTCTTCCAGAATGAAGATTTCTCTGGAAACTTGGAATTGGAAATAGTTGCATTTCCTAAACCAAAAGTGTTTACTTCATGAAGAACATTGCTGAGGAAATATGAAGCCAAAGAGCATCTACAAATCTATTTTTACCTGATTAATGGCAACTCAATAAGGAAAGCTTTGATTTTGTTACTCAGGCAAGAAGGGGAGCTCAGAAAGGCCCACATCATCCCAGTCAGCAGCATCTTGAAAAGAAGAGCCATTGTCCAAGGCATTTGTAATTTTCATTGCTCATCTTTCTGTGTCTGTATTTAGAAGTTCATGCACAGTTGCATACCTTGGCTACATTTTTAATTGTACCTAACAGGGTGTGTAAACCATGAAATTTCTAAAATATTTCACTATAATCTTTTTTTAATCAGTTCCTTCAAACTTTTATTTCTGAACAATATAATTATGTCTTTTGCAGTAAACCACAGCCTTATGAGGTATCTGCCGATTTTAAAAAATCCTGAATATTGTTTTTCCAAACAAGTATTTTTCTGATGACTTAAGCAGAAGTGGTCATTAATCATATATAATTGGACAAGTACACTAGCCCATAGTCAGCATTTGAAAAGAATAATATAAAATATGAAGCAATTTACTGTCTTTTTTCATTAGTGAAAATATAATGCAAAGGTTCACTACTCATTATGAAGTTGTTTAGATATGTTTTAAAGTTCTAGATATATTAGTTTTTTCTTTCAAGAGAAGAAAAGGAATCAAATATCATTTGATGTTGTGATAACATAATAGTAAAAGGCAAACAGAAAAATAATAGTGAGTTTAGAGACTTATCCTATATTCTAGAATCTAATACCCATTCATCATCACTATTGATGGTAAAATCCAATCTTCACTGCAACAGTGGAAACATGATTGTATCACTCCTCTCTCTCATTTCCATGAAGGAGAANGGAAACATGATTGTATCACTCCTCTCTCTCATTTCCATGAAGGAGAACTCTGGCCATGGAGGCAGTTGGCTAGACCCCACAAAAAATGGAGAGGTTGCTCCAATCATATTTCCTGGATTCTCTCTTACTCTGTTATTTTGATGTAATTCTATTTTTTCCATCCTTCATGTTTTCATGTGTCCAAACTTGATTCAGAAAAGGTCTTAGGGGAGGAGTCAAGATGGCGAGAAGAAGCAGGCTGAGACTACTTCAGGTAGCAGGAGATCAGCTAGCTTATCTAAAGATTGCAAACACCTACAAATCCAATGGGAGATCGAAGAGAAGAAGAACAGCAATTCTAGAAACAGAAAATCAACCACTTTCTGAAAGATAGGACTGGCGGAGAAGTGAATCCAAAGTGACGGGAAGATAGACTGCGGGGTGAGGGGCCGGCTCCCAGCAAGCGGCAGAGCAACGGAGCACAAAATCAGGACTTTTAAAAGTCTGTTCTGCTGAGGGATATCGCTCCAGAGGCTAAACCAGTGTGAAGCCCATGCGGGAACAGTGTAGCCTCAGGTCCCGCAGGGTCACAGAAGGATTGGGGGTGTCTGAGGTCACAGAACTTGCAGGTATTAGAACGGGGAAGCCGGCTACAGAGATGGAGCCAAGGAGTGAGCTCACAGCTCGGGGTTACTTTGAACCCGTCGCAGGCTCGGTCAGCTCGGAGCGTGGCCGGAGGCCAGGCAGACGGGAGTAAATGGGCGCTGTTCTCTGAGGGCGCACTGAGGAATGGGGCCCCGAGCTCTCGGCTCCTCTGGGCTAGAGACTGGGAAGCCGCCATTTTGATTCCCGTCCTCCGGAACTCTACGGAAAGCACTCAGGGAACAAAAGCTCCGGAAAGCAAACCCGAGCGGATTACGCAGCCCGGCCCCTGATAAAGGCAGCGCAATTCCGCCTGGGGCAAAGACACTTGAGAATCACTACAACAGGCCCCTCCCCAAGAAGATCAACAAGAAATCCAGCCAGGACCAAGTTCACCTACCAAGGAGTGCAGTTTCAATACCAAGGAGAGCAGCGGAATTCCAGAGGAGGAGAAAGCAAAGCACGGAACTCATGGCTTTCTCC
>NW_019156620.1:2166-3246 GCF_002288905.1 Enhydra lutris kenyoni | reverse complement strand
AGTAGGCAGAGAGGCAGGCAGAGAGAGAGGAGGAAGCAGGCTCCCCATGGAGCAGAGGGCCCCATGTGGGGTTTGATCCCAGGACCCTGGGATCATGACCTGAGCCAAAGGCAGGGGCTTTAACCCACTGAGCCACACTGGCACCCCCAGAATACTCATTCTTTCCAGTATTACAGAAAACATTATCATAATGGGTCATAATCTGAGTGACAAAAGCATCTCAATAAGTTTACATTTCAGTCATGCCTAGTAGGTTTACTGAACACTATATAATTAACTTCGAAATCAATTATGGAAAGATATCTAATATTTAGAAACTAACATATATATAATCCCTGGCATGAAGGAAATCAAAGAAAAATTAAAATGCCATGTGAACAAAATAAACATAAAATTACAACATAACAAAATTTGTGGGATGCAGCTAAAGCTTTAGTTAAAAAGAAACTTAAGACTAAAGTTAGAAAAGAAGAAAATCCTAAAATCAATGACCTCAGCTTCCACCTCAATCAACCATCAAAATAGTAAAGCAAATTTAACCCACAGTAACAAGATGAAAGCGAATAATAAAAACCAATGAGGAAATCAGTGAAATAGAAAACAGAAAAATAAGAAAATATCAATATTGCATGGAGCACTGTGTGTTATACACAGACAATGAATCATGGAACACTACATCAAAAATTAATGATGGGCTGTATGGTGACTAACATAACATAATAAAAAAAATTATTAGAAAAATACTTCGGGGCACCTGGGTGGCTCAGTGGGTTAAGCCTCTGCCTTCAGCTCAGGTCATGATCTCAGGGTCCTGGGATAGAGCCCCACATCAGGCTCTCTGCTCAGCAGGGAGCCTGCTTCCCCCCCCCCCCCCTCCGCCTGCCTCTCTGCCTACTTGTGATCTCTCTCTGTCAAATAAATAAATAAAATATTTTTTTAAAAAACAAAGAAAAATACATCATAAAACCAAATCTGATTTCTTGAAAATGTCATCAAAATTGATAAGTTTATTGGCAGGTTGATGAGGAAAATGCAGAGAAGATACAAATTATCATTATCAGAGAAGACCAAAGTCATATC
>NW_019156620.1:0-1789 GCF_002288905.1 Enhydra lutris kenyoni | reverse complement strand
ATATGGTAACAAATCTCACTCATGAGTAAGCTGCAAGCTTTTAAAATAAGAGGCAAATAAATCTAGAATATATAAAAAGTTAAATTAATTTCGGTCAAGTGGAGTTTTTCTTAATAGCTGCAGAAAAATATCCAACATACATATCTAATAAAAACACTCTGAGTGCACTTGTGATGGGCACTGGGTGTTGTATGTAAGTATTGGATCACTAAATTGTACATCTGAAATTAATATTACACTGTAAAAGAAACGAAAAGACTCTCAGTGAGCAGATCTAATAAATGGAAAATACCAAAGGACATCCAAAATATAGTTTTATAAAAAGAAAAAGAAAGAAAAAAGAAAGAATAATTGAGCTATACCTAACATCTTACTTCATTATGAAAGTCTGAACAATCTATTCCTAAGAAAAAGAATAAGGCCAGGATGGTCACTCTTGCTACATCTACTTAATAACGTACTTAGATTCTGGGGTGCCTGGGTATCTCAGTCAGTTAAGCATCAGACTTTCAGCTTTGGCTCAGGTCATGATCTCAAGGTCATGAGATCAAGCCTTGCATTGGGCTCCACACTCACTCTTTCCCTCTGCTCCTCCATCCCATGCTCTAGCTCTAAAATAAGTAGGTAAGTAAATCTCTCTCTCTAAAATAAATAAGTAAATCTTTAAAAAATATATATTGTATGGTATGGTTCTAATTTATGTAATAAGTTAAAAAAGGGAAAAGCATGAATACTAAAAAGGAAGAAACAAAACTGATTTTATTTATGCAGGCAATATAAGTACCTTTAAAATAAATCCTATTAACTTCCTGTATCAGCTCCATCGTTTAGATTTTGAAAGTCATCAATTCTCCCTTATAAAAGTCAATAACTTTACTTGAACCCATGGTAGAAGTGAAACTGCAGAGAAATGGCACCCTGAAATCTCTCTGCAAACCTCTAGATTACACAACTATCATGAGTAACAAAATCTGCAACCGGCTTTTAATCCATTCCTGGCTGGCCGGTTTCCTTATTATCTTTCCCCCTGTGATGATGGGTGTCCAACTGGATTTCTGTGACTCCAATATTAGTGACCACTTTACTTGTGACACTTCTATGCTATTCATTGCTTGCACAAACATAACATATACAGAGCTCATGGTGCTTTTGTTAGCAGTATTCACACTCATAGTGACATTGACCTTGATGATTCTTACACACTCTTCCTTAGAAAAATTCTGAAGATCCCTTCAGCCCAGCAGAGTAAAAGGGCCTTTCCCACCTGTTCCGCCCTGTGATTGTTGTTGCCATTTCTTATGGGAGTTGCATTTTCATGTATGTAAAAACATCTGGGAAAAAAAGTATGCCTTTGAGCAAAGGTGTAGCAGTACTTAAAACCTCTGTTGCTCCCATTCTCAATCCCTTTATTTACACTTTAAGGTATATGGGCCTATTCAGCCAGAGCGGGCCCCACCCTGCTTGAACTGCCATTTTGTTGTAAAACTTAAACTGACTCGATTTAGAGTCAAGATGGCGGAGAAGTAGCAGGCTGAGACTACTTCAGGTAGCAGGAGATCAGCTAGATAGCTTATCTAAAGATTGTAAACACCTACAAATCCAACGGGAGATCGAAGAGAAGAAGAACAGCAACTCTAGAAACAGAAAATCAACCACTTTCTGAAAGGTAGGACGGGCGGAGAAGTGAATCCAAAACGACAGGAAGATAGACCGCGGGGGGAGGGGCCGGCTCCCGGCAAGCGGCGGAGCAACGGAGCACAAAATCAGGACTTTTAAAAGTCTGTTCCAC
>NW_019156619.1:0-3247 GCF_002288905.1 Enhydra lutris kenyoni | reverse complement strand
GCTCATTTGGGGTTTTGGCAGACCTGTAGTACATTTCTTTTTCTGTTTGCCAGGTAGAACGCAGCTTTGTGACTCCAGAATTCCCAAAGTGGAGGGCCTGCTGGCAGAGCTTGTGAGGATCGAAATCTGAAAACACAAGATATGGTTATGTTCAGTGCCGAGGGCATGACAGTTCCAATGGGCAGCAGCTGTTTTAAGATCTCCAGCACCTGAGGATGGGCGAGGGTGAGATGTCTGCTCACACTGGAATTTGTATCCATGATGGCCAACGAATGCTCGGGCTGCCTCAAGAAGCCTTGGCGGATTTATGAAGCTGGAGCTTGTGAGCTGCTCCAAACTACAAGGTGTCCTTCTGAAGGACAGGGGAAGTCAGCTTAGAGGTCTCCCACATGGAAAGATTCGACAGCAGAGCTCTCCGAATGGATGCCTGGAAACCCCACCTCGCATTACCAAAGCAGCCAAGAAACAGGGCGGCTTTGATCCGCTGCCTCTGTTTCGAAGTTTCAAGTGATCTGAGTTGACAGAGGTTCTCAGTCTGATGGGTCCCAATGCTGCTTGGTGTCCAGGGAGACCTTAGAATGTGGCTGTGGCTCTGGGGCCATGCAGGAAACTCCTAGGCTGAGGGTTGGACCCCGTTCTCAAGAGCAAGGTTTCCTTCTCGAGACAAGAGGGATTCTATTGTATGGCTAGGGGCAACACGTTGGGCCATAAGTTGGTTTTCCAGAACAGGCCTGAGGGACAGAGGCCTGGAAACCTAAGCTAGGTATTGCGTGACGTTCTAGGGGCATGTCAGGTTTAATCTTCAGACTCAGGTCCATTGACGTGCGTTTCTTCCTGCAGGTAGGTGCTGAAGGTGTGTCAGTCAGACTGCGCATTTTTTCCAGAGCAGCCTATTAAATTGTGTGGGTTTAGGTGCCTTGAAGATTTGTCCTATTCTGGAAGGTTTAGGCAACTGAGATGAGCAGAGTTCCTTCGGGAGAGCAGGCAAAGTGATGCTGTTTGGTTCTGGAGGTCCCATCCTGGAGGGCATGTGGTCTCGGTTTTGGGAACCAAGTCTTCAGACAGCAACTCGGGGAAGACTTAGGAGCGAAGTTATGGCAGGCCCTATCCGCAGACCCTGAAAGCAGCTCCTCAGGATTTGCAATTCGGATGCCTGAGAGCAGTAGCAGAGGCTTTTCTGTCTGGACTCTATATCAAGGATGGTCTAGGAATGATAGGGTTGCTACATGGGTCCATGGGAGGTTCCTCCTATCTGGGGTTTTTCCCCGGCTCCCAAGAGTTTGCTGTCTCTCTGGGGAAGGGAAGAGTGCTGTTTTCAACGTCAGGGGTCCAGCCCAACAAGGATTCCAGAGTGGGGTTGTGGGTCACGTGGCCTGGACAACCCCACCATGGGTTAGGATTTGGGCCAAGAGGCACGAGGGCCTGCTCTCTGGCTTCCTGGACCAGCCCCCAACAGGGTGTGCTTTAAAGGGTCTCAGGCTGAGGGTCACAAGGCCTGCTTGTGCCCAGCTTCCCCTCTTGAGTGGGCGTGGTCTCATGGGCCATGTAGCTGAATCCCACTCTAGAGTAGTACAATCATCCCAACATCCACATTCCTGCCATGAGGAAGGAGGAGTACTCTGCTGTGATTCAGGTTCCCCCATAGGCAGGGATGTGCGCTACCTTCTGGCGTCAGATTCCTGCATACCCAGGTTCGTAGGAGATGACGGGCTCTAACCAAGACAGAGCCCACATGCAGGATATGGGTCGCGCTATGTGGCTGGCTGACAGGAAGTCGGGGTTCGGGCTGTGTCTGACAAAGCATCAGTTCACATGGCAGCCTATGATATCAGGGTGCCCTTGAGGGCCATGCTGCTGGACCCTCATCTGGGGATTCTGGGCAGACCCTTAGGGCATTTCTTCCTTCCTGTGGGCAGGCAAAAGGCAGCTTTGTTTTTCCAGAATTCCCAATATGGATGGCCTGCTGGCAAGGTGTGTGAGGATGGAAGTCTGAAAACAAATCTATGCTTATGTTCAGTCCCGGGGCCATAACAGATCCAATGTGCAGCGTCTGTTTCGAGATCTCAAGCTCTGAGGATGTTCGAGTGTGAGATGACTGCTCACACTGCAATTTGTATCCATGATGGCCAACGAATGCTCGGGTGGCCTCAAGAAGCCTTGGCGGCTTTCCCAAGCTGGAGCTTGTGAGCTGCTCCAAACAGCAAGCTGTCCTTCAGCGAGACAGTGAAAGACCAGTTAGAGGGCTCCAGGGTACCCATATGGAAAGATTCGGTAGCAGAGCTCTCGGAATTGATGCCTGGAAACCCCACCTCCATTACCACTGAAGCCTAAGAACAGGGGAGCTTTGATCCAGTGGCTCTGCTTCGCAGTTCCAAGGGATCTGAGTTGCCGGAGGTTCTCAGTCAGACGGGTCACAATGCTGCTTTGTGTCCAGGGAGACCATAGAATGTGGCGGTAGCTCTGGGACCAGGCAGGAACCTCCTAGCCTGTGGGTGGGACCCCTTTCCCAAGAGCAAATTTCCTTATCGGGACTAGAGGTGTTCTACTGTATTGCTCATGGAACACACGTTGGGCCATATGTTGGTGTTCCAGAACAGGCCGGAGGGACAGAGGCCTGAAAACCTAAGCTAGGTTTTGGATGAGGTGCTAGGGGCATGTCAGGTTGAACCTTCGGACTCAGGCCCATTGACGTGCGTGTCTTCCTGGAGCTAGGTGCAGACGGAGTCTCATACTGCGCTTTTTTTCCCGAATGGCCTATGAAATTGGGGTGGGTTCAGGTGGCCTGCAGGTGTCTCCCATTCTGGATGGTTTGGGCAACTGAGACGGGCAGAGTTTCCTTGGGAGAGCAGGCCCAGTGATGCGTTGTGGTTCTGGGGGTCCCTTCCTGGAGGGCATGTGCTCAAGGCTTTGGGAACGAATTCTCCAGACAGCAAATCGGGGAAAACTTAGGGGCGAGGTTATAGCAGGCCCGATGTGCAGATCCTGAAATCAGCACCTCAGGATTTGAGATTCGGGTGCCTGGGAGGCAGTAGCAGAGGCTTTTGTCTCTGGACTGTATACATAGGATGGTCTCGGAATGGATGGGTGAGCACATGGGTCCATGGGATATTCTCCCTTTTGGGGATTCTGCCAGGCTCCCAAGAGTTTGGTGTTTTTCTGGGGGAAGGGAAGTGTGCTCTTTTCCATCTCAGGGGTCCTGCCCAAACAGGGATTCCAGAGACGGGTTGTGGGTCACGTGGCCTGGACA
>NW_019156618.1:0-3247 GCF_002288905.1 Enhydra lutris kenyoni | reverse complement strand
TCTGTGCATTGATTTTATATCCTGACACGTTACTGAATTCCTGTACAAGTTCTAGCAGATTTGGAGTGGAGTCTTTTGGGTTTTCCACAAAAAGTATCATATCGTCTGCAAAGAGTGAGAGTTTGACTTCTTCTTGCTGATTTGGATACCTTTGATTTCTTTTTGTTGTCTGATTGCTGGGGCTAGGACTTCTAGTACTATGTTGAATAGCAGTGGTGATAATGGACATCCCTGCCGTGTTCCTGACCTTAGCGGCAAAGCTTTCAGTTTTTCTCCATTGAGAATATTTGCTTCGGGTTTTTCATAGATGGCTTTGATGATATTGAGGTATGTGCCCTCTATCCCTACACTTTGAAGAGTTTTGATCAAGAATGTATGCTGTACTTTGTCAAATGCTTTTTCAGCATCTATTGAGAGTATCATATGGTTCTTGTTCTTTTTTTATTGATGTATTGTATCACATTGATTGGTTTACGGATATTCAACCAATCTTGCCGCCCTGGAGTAAATCCCACTTGGTCGTGGTGAATAATCCTTTTAATGTACTGTTGGATCCTATTGGCTAGTATTTTGGTGAAAATATTCACATCTGTGTTCATCAAGGATATTGGTATGTAATTCTCCTTTTTGATGGGGTCTGTGTCTGGTTATGGGATCAAGGTAATGCTGGCCTTGTAAAATGAGTTTGGCAGTTTTCCTTCCTTTTCTATTTTTTAGAACAGTTTCAGGAGAATAGGTGTTAATTCTTCTTTCAATGTTTGGTAGAATTCCCCTGGGAAGCCGTCTGGCCCTGGGCTCTTGTTTGTTGAAAGATTTTTGATGACTGCTTCAATCTCCTTGCTGGTTATGGGTCTGTTCAGGTTTTCTGTTTCTTCCTGGTTCACTTGTGGTAGTTTATATGTCTCTAGCAATGAATCCATTTCTTCCAGATTGTCAAATTTGCTGGTGTATAGATGCTCATAATATGTTCTTATAATTGTTTGTATTTCTGTGGTGTTGGTTGTGGTCTGTCCTCTTTCATTTATGACTTTATTTATTTGGGTCTTTTCTCTTTTCTTTTTGATAAGTCTGGCCAGAGGTTTATCAATCTTATTAATTCATTCAAAGAGCAAGCTCCTAGTTTTGTTGATTTGTTCTATTGCTTTTTTGGTTTGATTTCATTGATTTCTGCTCTGATCTTTATTATTTCTCTACTCCTGCTGTGTTTAGGCTCTTTGCTGTTCTTTCTCCAGCTCCTGTAGGTGTAGGGTTAGGTTGTGTATTTGAGACCTTTCTTATTTCTTAAGAAAGGCTTGTATCTCTATATATTTTCCTCTCAGGACTGCCTTTGCTGTGTCCCACAGATTTTGAACCATTTTGTTTTCATTATCATTTGTTTCCATGAATTTTTTCAATTCTTTTTTAATTTCCTTGTTGACTCATTCATTCTTTAGTAAGATGCACTTTAGCCTCCATATATTTGAGTTCCTTCCAAATTTCCTCTTGTGACTGAGTTCTAGCTTTAGAGAATTGTGGTCTGAAAATATGCAGGGAGTGATCCAAATATTTTGGTACCGGTTGAGTCCTGATTTGTGACCCAGGATGTGATCTGTTCTGGAGAATGTTCCATGTGCACTAGAGAAGAATGTGTATTCTGTTGCTTTGGGATGGAATGTTCTGAATATATCTGTGATGTCCATCTGGTCCAGTGTGTCATTTAAGGCCTTTATTTCCTTGTTGATCTTTTGCTTGGATGGTTTGTCCATTTCAGTGAGGGGGTTGTTAAATTCTATTATTGTATTATTGTCAATGTGTTTCTTTGATTTTGTTATTAATTTGTTATTAATTTGTTTCTGTAGTTTTCTGTTCCCATGTTAGGGCATAGATATTTAAAACTATTAGAGCTTCTTGTTGGACAGACCCTTTGAGTATGATATAGTGTCCTTTCTCATCTCTCATTATAGTCTTAGGCTTAAAATCTAATTGATCTGATATAAGGATTGCCATGCCAGCTTTCTTTTGATGTCCATTAGCATGGTAAATTGTTTTCCACCTCCTCACTTTAAATCTGGAGGTGTCTTCAGGTCTAAAATGAGTTTCTTGTAGGCAGCATATTGATGGGTTTTGGTTTTTTATCCATTCTGATACCCTGTGTCTTTTGATTGGGGCATTTAGCCCATTTACATTCAGGGTAAGTATTGAGAGATATGAATTTAGTGCCATTGTATTGCCTGTAAGGTGACTGTTACTGTATATTGTCTCTGTTCCTCTGGTCTACTACTTTTAGGTTCTCTCTTGGCTTAGAGGACCCCTTTCAGTATTTCCTGTAGAGCTGGTTTGGTGTTTACAAATTCTTTTAGTTTTTTTTTTGTCCTGGACGCTTTTTATCTCTCCTTCTATTTTCAGTGATAGCCTAGCTGGGTATAGTATTCTTAGCTGCATGTTTTTCTCATTTAGTGATCTGAATATATCATGTCAGGTCTTTCTGGCCTGCTAGGTCTCTGTGGATAAGTCTGCTGCCAGTGTAATATTTCTACCATTGTATGTTACAGACTTCTTGTCCCGGGCTGCTTTCACTAAGACTTATAAGTTTTACTACTAGTGACGGGGTGTGGACCTATTCTTAATGGTTTTAAGGGGGTTTCTCTGTGCCTCCTTGATTTTGATGCTTGTTCCCTTTGCCATATTAGGGAAATTCTCTACAATAATTTGCTTCAATATACCTTCTGCTCCCCTCTCTCTTTCTTTCTTCTTCTGGAATCCCAATTATTCTAATATTGTTTCATCTTATGTTATCACTTATCTCTTGAATTCTCCCCTCGTGGTCCAGTAGTTGTCTCTCTTTTGCTCAGCTTCATTATTCTCCATCATTTGGTCTTCTGTATCACTAATTCTCTCTTCTGCCTCATTTATCCTAGCAGCAAGAGCCTCCATTTTTTATTGTACCTCATTAATAGCTTTTTTGGTTTCAGGTTGGTTAGATTTTAGTTCTTTTATTTCTCCATAAAGGGCTTTTATTTCTCCGGACAGGGCTTCTCTAATATCTGCCATGCCTTTTTTGAGCCCAGCTAGCACCCTGAGAATTGTCATTCTGAACTCTAGATCTGACATACTACTAATGTCCATATTGATTGGGTCCCTAGCCTTTGGTACTGCCTCTTGTTCTTTTTTTTGTGGTGACTTTTTCCGCCTTGTCATTTTATCCAGATAAGAATATATGGAGGAGAGAATAAAATACTAAAAGGGTGGCAAAGACCCCAGAAAAATG
>NW_019156617.1:0-3248 GCF_002288905.1 Enhydra lutris kenyoni | reverse complement strand
CTTGAATTTTAATACAAAGTCTTCAAACCACAGGGGTGTTTCATCTTCTAGGGCATGGTGTCATTCCCTTTGAGGAGGAGACCTTCCCAAAAGATGAATAATGCACAGGTAGCAGGCCCCAAGGACCTCAGTCTGAAGTAAATCCCAGGTGAGAAGGAACTCGAATGCTCACTTCTCTGTGGAGTTGAAAGGTGTCCAGTCGGAAAGTGTTGGGTCACACTGGTGTCCCAGTGGCTTTTTTACCCAGTGCTAAGCTGCAATGGAGGGCTCATGGTTTGAAGACTCCAGGTGGCCATGGGTCCAATGGACACATTCGTACAATGCTGAGCAGGTTTGGAGGTCCCATAATCTGAGACCAAGTGGCAAACCCAATGTTCGATTGCTTTGTGCTCTGGGGGAAGAAATGATCCACATCCAAGGGCACAAGGTGAGCCTGCTGTCCAGGTGCCTGCTTGGATTAGAGCAGAGCTGTGTTGTTGGTCTCCAGCTCCTTTAGGACATGAAGAGCTCTTTATACAGGTGCCTGTTTGGCCCAGCACAGAGGTGAGTTGCTGGTCTTCCTATCAAATACACATGACTAGCTCATTGTCCATGTGTCTGTGTGGCCTATCACAGAACTGTATTGTTAGTCTCCAGGTCCCAGAGCACATGGTGTGCCTGCTTTCCAGATGTGTGCTTGGCTTAGCCCAGAGCTGAATTGTTGGTCTCCACGTCCATGGGCATGTGGTGAACTTGCTGTCCAAGTGCCTGTTTGGCCTAGCATAGAATTTCTGTTTTGGTCTCCAGGTCAAACAGCACAAGGTGTGCTGCTGTCAAGTTGCATGCTTGGTCTAGTAGAGCTGCACTGTTGGACTCTGGGTCAAAAGGTACATGGGAACCTGCTACTCCCAGTCTTTGGGTTCCTGGTGGATACTCCATTCTGGGGACTGAATTTCTCTTTGTTTTGCTATATTTGAGTGTTTGTGATCTGTGGCTTCCTGGTCAGCCAGGTGTCTAGGGGATTATATTTTCCCTGCTGAGCTGGTTCAGACAGCTCATGATCTGAGGGCCTGTGTTCCAAGGACTCCCACTGTGTCCAATGATGTGGTCGTTCATTGTCCCAGGACCTACTTAAGTATTTCCTAAAACTCCCTCTCTGCCAGGTGTCTGGAGGCATTGTACATTGTGAACATCTGGTTTGGCTGGATGTTCAGGGTATTCATGTGCCCTGTGCTGTGCAGGGTTGGAGAACTCCCAGAGAGTAGTGTTCCCAGTGTTCCCTCAGGACGTGGACTCAGCTTTCCTGTCTTGAACCCACTTTTGACCCCAGAGGTTTGGGACCCAGCTGTCTGAGAATCCAATGTTCTCTGATTTCCAGCATCCCACTCCCACATGCCAAATGGGAATGTGTCCCTGAGAACCTGCATCATCCACATAGTGGGAAGCAGGTCCAGGAGTCACCACGTTTGGGTTCTAGGACTCTAAGGAACACAGAGGGGCACAAAAGTAGATGTAAAGATGAAGGTGGAATGCAGAGTATAGATGAGAGGCCTAGAGCAGGAGAAATTGTCAGGGGTCTTGCCATGGTCAAGGACAGAGAACAGGGCAGAGAACTTGAGGAATAGCAGGAAGGGCTGTGACTGAAGCACCATCTCCCTCCTCAGTGTAGCCTGTGCTGTTGCCAAACTTTTGCAACAGTCCTGGGGCATCACAATGCCTTCTTGTGGTGTCACCACTATGCCCTGGCCAATTATCAGGGATTTCTCAGATTAGCCTCGTTTTAGTGGCCAATCACCAGATAGTTCAGCTGGCAATTACTGATGGCCCTCTTAGTGATCCTCCTGACATCATCACCTGGAAACCATGTTTTAAAGGAAAAAATATGTTTTCCTTCAAGATGAAAAATTAATATTTGGGTTGTATTTATAGTGAAGGCCATGGTAAGGCTGAAAGATTTGACCAGTACAAAGTTCAATGTGTCACTCACAGTCACCATTCACTAAAATGTTGACACCGATGTTAATGAAAACATGGGCCATTAGACTTCATGAAAGGTCACACTTGTGGGGTAAGTCAACAACATGGCACTAGAGCAAATGCAACTCTCAAGTCATCAATCAAAACTTCAATATAAGTATAGAAAATGGTAGACATTATGTTTGGTAATCTTCCCACAATTAACCTAAACCTGAAAAGGATGAAGCTGTTACAGGACATTATCTGCTTGCTAAAATGACATTAAATTCTCATAGAAGGTGGACAACAAAATCCAGCCTGCCACCAGGTTCGTAGTCTCTGTGTCCACCATCCAATTGGAAAGTTCTGGGGGGAGGAGCTAGGTTTGTCTCCTCCCTCAAATACAACTACATATCAAATCAGCCTGAACACCCAAGAAATCAATCAGAGATCTAAGACTATAAATGCTGCAGTTCTACAAGTAGAAAAGGAATCTCTCTTTGGAAGGGAGGAGGTGTAGAGACTTGAATCTTCCGTGATATAGTTGAGGATGCAGTGGAAAGGAGGGTGTCTGCTTGAGGAGTCTACTGCAAAGTATTCTAAGCAACTGAATGTGAAATTGGATCAATTAGAAGTCTGGATAACAAAGATCTGTTACATATAAACAATAGAATATATCTCAGCCACCAAGAAAAACGATATCTTTACATTTGCAATGATGTGGATGGAACTAGAGAGTATAATGCTAATTGAAATTAGTCAGTCAGAGAAAGACAAATGCTATACGATTTCACTCATATGTGTAACTTAAGAAACAAAACTGATGAACATAGGGGAAGGGAAGAAAAATAATATACGATGAGAAATAGGGAGCTAAACTGTAAGAAATTCTTAACCAGAGGCACCTGGGTGACTCAGTCACTAAGCATCTGCATTTGGCTCAGGTCAAGATCCCAGGGTCCTGGGATTAAGCCCAGCATAGGGCTGCCTGCTCCCCGAGAAGCATGCTTCTCCCTCTCCGACTTCTCCTGTTGTGTTCTCTCTCTGGTTGTGTCTTTCTCTGACAAATAAATAAATGAAATCTTTTTTAAAAAGGGAAGAAACTATAAGAGTTAAACTGAGGGTTGCTGGAGGGGAGCTGGGTAGGGACATGGGGTAATTGGGTGATAGGCATTAGGGAGGCCACTTGGAATGAGCATTTAGTGTTATATGCAAATGATGCATCATTAAATTCTAACCCTGAAACTGATAATAATAATAATAAGAAAGAATAAGAATAAGAATAAGAATAAGAATAAGAATAAGAATAAGAA
>NW_019156616.1:0-3249 GCF_002288905.1 Enhydra lutris kenyoni | reverse complement strand
AAATAAGTCAATCGGAGAAAGACAACTATCATATGATCTCCCTGATATGAGGGAGAGGAGATGCAACATGGGGGGTTAAGGGGGTAGGAGAAGAGTAAATGAAACAAGGTGGGATAGGGAGGGAGGCAAACCATAAGTGACTCTTAATCTCACAAAACAAACTGAGGGTTGATGGGGGGAGGGGGGTTGGGAGAAGGGGGGTGGAGTTATGGACATTGGGGAGGGTATGTGCTATGGTGAGTGCTGTGAAGTGTGTAAACTTGGCGATTCACGGACCTGTACCCCTGGGGATAAAAATATATGTTTATAAAAAAAAAATTTAAAAAAATGAAAAAAAATTCAATTTTGACTCTAATCAAACAAACTTTTAAGTAATTCAAAATCTAAATGGAAGAGTAAACATTCTCAAATATATCAGGTAATTTGGAAAATAAGACTTACCAGATATTAAGATAGTAGGAAGTTACCATAATTTTAAAAATGAGGACCTGGGATGCCTGGGTGTCTCAGTCAGTTGAGTGTCCAACTCTTAGTTTTGGATCAGGTTGTGATTTTGGGGTTGTGAGAGCAAGCCCTGCCTTGGGCTCTGTGTTTATTGTGGAGTCCGCCTGAGATTCTCTCTCTCCCTCTCGTTCTGCCCCTTCCCCCTCTTGCTCTCACTAAAATAAGTCAATCTTTTTTTTTTTTTTTTTAATGTGAGGTCCTGTTAAAGCAACACAGATTTCAGTGGAACAGAGCAGAGAGCCCAGAAACAGATCTATGCAGATTTAGGAATTTGGTGTATTATAGGAGTGGCATCATCAATTGGTATGGGATAGATTATATTCATTGTAGAGATAATTATATAAAATATACATATATAAATGTTTATTTGGTTATATAAATATATAATATATTGATATTAATATCAATACCTTAATAATACATTAATTATATCCTAATATTTATATAAAGTTATATACTTACATATAAATCACATATAATTAATTATTAATGCATTGATATAATGTATGATTACATGCAATATATATTATGTGGTTATATAGTTATATAATTATATATAGAGAGGGAAGGACTTCTACCATACCCCAGTAAAGTCAAGTTTGTTCACATGACTTACTTTAGTCAACAAAATGCAAGAGCTGCCAACATTTCAGTTAGAGACAGCTCCAGGAGAAGGTCATGGACATGTAGCATGTTGAGAAATAAATCTTGGTTGTAAGCAACTGAGATGGAATCATTTGTTACCACAGCATAACCTAATCCATAGTAACTAATAAGTCAAATATGATATATGCCTATGATAGACTATTATGTTTACTTCAGAAGCAGTAAAATAGATTTCCATACAAAAAATAGCAATTGACCTCAGCTCCATAATAGTGAGTTGAAGGTAGATGTGTAAAATGGCATGAGTTGGTACAAATAGGAAACTATGCAATCTATGGAAAACATAATTTATTTAAAATCAAAACTATACACAAGTAATACTTTTTTCATAAAGGGCTTCCATTTAAATACAGTATGATGGCAATGGAAGAAAGGTGGCTATAGCTAGAAATTGGTGATAAAGGAGAATGTGAAAAAAGGTATACATTGAAATTAAAAACAGCATAAGTTAAACAGCAAGTTAGTTTTCTCATCTATAAAATGAGGGAAATAATAGTAACAAAGCTTATGAGGCTGTGAGGATTAAATGAAATAATGTATAAAAAAAGGCTTCAAAGAGTGCCTGGCACCTAGTAAGCTCATTAAAAGGGTTTGTTATTAATTATTAATTGCTAGTTATTATTAGTTTAAGAGAACCTTCCTAAATTGGTAGAATAGAAGGAGTTGCCCCTCTTGTAATATGAAATGTAAACAATATGTAAGTAGGATTAAGAGGCATGGAGGATTGGGGCACCTGGGTGGCTCTGTTGGTCAAGCAGCCAGGTCTTGATTTTGGCTCAGGTCATGCTCTAAGGATCCTGGGATCAAGCCCTGTGTCAAGCCCTGCACTGGGCTCCGGGCTCAGTGGGGAGTTTGCTTGAGATTGTCTCTCCCTCTCCTTCTGCTCTTCCCCCCATTCATGCTTTCTCTCTTTCTCTGTCTCAAAAAAAACAAAAAACAAAAAAACATGGAAGATAGAGCATATACCTAGCAGATGTTCCAGAAGCAGAGAATGTGGAAGATTTTATATATATCTATATATATAGATGTATAGATATATCTCCTCAATTTGAAAATCATAACAAATTTTTAGGAGGTTGAAAAAAATTTACTCTAGGCACTTCATAGTGAAATTTCAGAAATGAAAGACGATGAGAAAATATATTTTTTTTAAAAAGTAGGAAAGGGAAGGCCAGTTACCTACGAAGAAATAAAATTTTATTTTTGTCAATAAAAATTGATGCCAGAAGATAGTGAAACATTATCTTTATAAATTCCTCTCTAGATGAGTAATTTAGTGGCTACCTTTTAAAATCAATAAAATTGAAAAAGGGAAATGTAAGTGGATTTCTTCATAATGAACATATATTCCAGTCCTCATCATTTCTCACTGCTTAATTACTAGACTCAGTGAATTATTTGCCTTTACTTCCTGTCTCACTTCCTTATACTTTCTCTTTTGCTCATTATGCTCAGTA
This sequence comes from Enhydra lutris kenyoni, assembly GCF_002288905.1. NCBI lineage: Eukaryota > Metazoa > Chordata > Mammalia > Carnivora > Mustelidae > Enhydra > Enhydra lutris. The sequence goes on along the minus strand of NW_019156616.1, from coordinate 622 downwards.
ACATGGCTTCCCAGCTGTTCATGGAACATATGAAACTTGAGCTCATCTAAGATCTTCCTCCATGCTTGGAATACGGTGTCTCCTGTCTTGCTATGCCCATTTGAATTTATTTCTCATCTCATCATTCAGCTTTCAGCTTCCCTCTTCAGAAATGTAGTCCTTGTTCACCCCGAATGGAGTAGCTAGCCAGTGGTCTTTCAATTACATAACTTGTCTATCTTTCCATTTAAATGCCATGACAGTAGGCATTTTGTCTATCTGTTCACCCTAGATACATAGTAACCACTCCATAGTTACTTACTGAATACATGAGTTAGTGAATAAATTCACTAAGATGAGTTAGTGAATAAATTAGCAAATTGCTATGAAAATCTGGGACTAATGATAACTTGATTTCTAATACACAAAGAACTTCACATTTATTATCTTATTTAGTCCTTGTGACAGTTCTTATGAAAAGTAGCAAAGAGAATAAAATGAACAAAGGCCATCCTGGTTGGCAGACTGATTAATTATCCTCATTTTCCCGAGAAGGAAACCAAGAGTTAACGTGGTTTAAATGATTTACTAGAATCACAAAAAGCTAATGATGAGGCTTGTGGTAGGCAAAATAATGCACCCC
>NW_019156615.1:0-3250 GCF_002288905.1 Enhydra lutris kenyoni | reverse complement strand
TATATATATATATATATATATATATTCATTCTTAAATTGTGCCTGTGGTCTTTATTTTCATAATAGCATAGATTTTATTACAAGATAGATGTTTCCATATGAAGGGATTTAATTACTAATTACTTGAAGTTAAATACTTTAGATGGAGATTAGTATCTTGAACAGAGGCTCAAATTCTCTTTGAGAGTCCTCTTTATAGTAAAAAAACTTTTTCTGACAATTACCTTTTTATTTTTTCCTTTAGTGGAAGAAATGTGAGACCATTAGACTCCTCTATCCTGGGTATCAGAGGGCATAAATATTTATGGAAGGACTGGGATGAAAGGGTTATCATCAGTGTCCATTACCATTATTGGAGTGTCCCATTTATTCATTATTAAAATATTTTTTGGCCTCAAACCAAGAATATATTTCTAAGGAATACTTTATTAATAGTGGATAAAAGTTTATAAGAAATATGCTATTTGTACTTATCATTTGTTATGAAATATCAGATTATTGTTTTAGAATTTATAGACCACTTACCTGCCTCAAACATAAAAAATTAACTAACTCATTCCAGTGCAATATAGATAAATAATTCCACCAGAATGATTGAGTTATATTTGTCTACTTAACTGAGCTACATGACTTGACCCTGAAAACTCAGATTTCTTCCACAGCGATATAAACTAGTTAAATACTGTTCTTCTTCCAATTCCTTATGACTGTGTTCATCAAAACTCAATTTGTAAACCAATTCCAACTTAGCTCTAACTTAAAGAACTTCTGTATAACATGAATAGAATAAATTTATGCTATTGTCAATGAAAATAAATGTGTAAGCAGTAGGATTTACAGAATGTGCATAAGCAACAAAATGGGTTTTAATATTATCCAGAGGAAGCTTTTTTAGCGCCCAAAATCTAAAGAGCATATTGAATATTTTGTACAAGAAAGTTAATTGTATTCAATACTTCACCTTAATTATTTTCATGTTCAGGTATTTAGAGTTCAGGGAACTATTCCAAAACAAAGTATAGCAGCAGATTTCAAACAATTATGTTACATTTATTGAGCAATCAGCTAGTATGAGATATAAAAGAACATAACCAAATTAACCACAGACTGGAAAACACAAGGTAATACATTTGGGGAAAACTAACCTAAAGGAAAGAGCTCAACAGGGGGTTGAGGCTGGGAGATATATAATGATATAGATGAGGCAGTTAAAATAGTAGATAGCAAATTTGATACAAACTTGATCCATGGTAACAGTTAAAGGCATGCAATTTGGAGCTACAAAAGGCAGACATATTCTATCAAGATTTAAAGATAATAGGTTTCTTTACACATCTGGAGTGTTGGCCTGAATTAAGTCTCAGCCAACAGCCAGAGACAAGTAACCAAGTGTGTGGAATCCAAGGAGGTAGAGCAATAGTTGTTTAGAGCTTGATCTAGCAATGAGCAATACCAGTGGCTATGGTAATGGGCTTTAATCAGATAGCATATGCTAAAGGTTTACTTTTGTTTTTTCCCCATAGAGTTCTACCCCACCAACTATATTTGATCTGTCTATGGTCAGATTTAATCATAGCCCTCACTGTTATCCTTTGAACTATCACAACACCCAGATTTTCATATCCACTGTATACTTAGGAGGGATGTGAACACTTTGTAAGTTGTAAGTGAAATATTGTTCAATAATTTTTGTGCCGGATATTTCATTTATCCTTTTTGACCAAGGATTTTCATTTCAGGGCATTTATAGCAAGGAACTAATTTAACAGAAGCAAAAACTGGAAGATGTTCTTTGCAGTATTATAAGAAATTGCAAAATAAACTAAAATTATTTGGATAACAAACAACATAAAGAAAAGGTTAGTATGGTATAAGAATATAGAAATGGATTGAAAATCTGAAGGCATACATTCATTTAAAGTGGAAAAAGAAGAAATAATGCAAAAAGTGATGTTTTACTTAAATGGTACTTAAATGTACTTCAATGGTACATTTATGAATACCTGATTTAAAAATTTTTGTCATATTATTAGATTGCTTCTTTCGAAATATGCCTGATTATTCCATTATAAAGTACTATATGTTGAATTTAGAACTAGAAGATAAAAGAATATTTAAAAATACAGAAAATAAATTCCTTACTTAGAGAAAGCAAGTATAATTTGAATCACTTTACATACTGTTTTATAACTAGCTTATCATTTATTATTTTAATTTTAAGATTGTAGTAGTCAAAAAATACCCTCTGAATGCATCAATTTAAATGGCTTTGGACTCCATCAATATCTGTACCATGATATATTTATATAATCCCATATAATTAGTTTATAATGTCTAGATATAGAAATAACACTGTGCAAAATATTCTTTTATATATAGCTATTTTCATATCTCTGATTATTGCTTTAGGAGAAAGTCCTGGAAATTTTTACTTGGTAAAAGGTTATCTATTTTTTAAGCTTTGCTAGATCATATCCAACTGTTTCTGAAAAATCTACTTCAATTTCCATTCCATTAGGTGACATAAAATCTTTCCTGCTTCATTGCTAACTATAGATATTGTTCTGAAACAAACAAACAAACAAACAGTCAATTTGATAGCTGGAAAATTGTATCCAATTGACTGGGTTTCCTTTTATTAAATTGAAATATGCCAAATTGCATAGTTATAGGTCCTTGTGTTTTACAAAGTGAATACACCTGTGTAACCACCATCCATATCAAAAAATAAAACACTACTAGCATCCCAGATGTCCCTTTATGCCACCTCTAATCTTTTTTCCCCCATCTAATGGTTATTCTGATTCCTAACTCCATTATTTTCAATTATTATTGAACCTAAAGTTATACAAAATGCAATCATACAGTGTGTTCTCTTGTGTGTCACACTTCTTTCACTCAACATTGTATTTATGAGCTTCATTTGTGTTGTTAAATGTAGTAGTAGTATGTTCATTCTTGGTACTCTAGAGAATTGCAATTGCAGGAAATCATACAACTTACTTATCTTCTCTACTGTTAATAGATATTTGTGTTATTTTTAGATTCTGTCTGTAAAAAGTTGTGATGGTATGAATATTCTCACATATGTCATTTGGGGAACATATGTATACATTCCAAGTAGGCTACATGTATGTTCAGACAATTCAGACAATGCCTAATAGCTTTCTAAAACCCTACAAGCAATGTATGAAAATTCTGTATGTTCCACACCATTTCTATATTAAGAGCAACAGATAATACTAAGGGT
>NW_019156614.1:0-3251 GCF_002288905.1 Enhydra lutris kenyoni | reverse complement strand
CTATTCATGTCTTCTGCCCATTTCTTGATTGGATTATTTGTTCTTTGGGTGTTGAGTTTGCTAAGTTCTTTATAGATTTTGGGCACTAGCCCTTTATCTGATATGTCATTTGTAAATACATTCTCCCATTCTGTCAGCTGTCTTTTGCTTTTGTTAACTGTTTCCTTTGCTGTGCAAAAGCTTGTGATCTTGATGAAATCCCAATAGTTCATTTTTGCCCTTACTTCCCTTGCCTTTGGAGATGTTCCTAGGAAGATGTTACTGCAGCTGAGATCAAAGAGGTTGCTGCCTGTGTTCTCCGAAAGGATTTTGATAGATTCCTTTCTCACATTGAGGTCCTTCATCCATTGTGAGTCTATTTTTGTGTGTGGTGTAAGGAAATGGTCCAATTTCCTTTTTCTGCATGTGGCCGTCCAATTTTCCCAACACCATTTATTGAAGAGGCTTTCTTTTTTCCATCGGACATTCTTTCCTCCTTTGTCAAAGATTAGTTGACCATAGAGTTGAGGGTCTATTTTTGGGCTCTCTATTCTGTTCCATTGATCTGTGTGTCTGTTTTTGTGCCAGTACCATGCTGTCTTGATGATGACAGCTTTGTAATAGAGCTTGAAATCGGGAATTGTGATGCCACCAACTTTGGCTTTCTTTTTTAAACATCCCTTTGTCTATTCGAGGTCTTTTCTGGTTCCTTATACATTTTAGGAACATTTGTTCCATTTCTTTGAAAAAATGGATGGTACTTTGATAGGAATTGCATTATATGTGTAGATTGCTTTAGGTAGCATAGACATTTTCACAATATTTGTTCTACCAATCCAGGAGCATGGAACATTTTTCCATTTCTTTGTGTCTTCCTCAATTTCTTTCATGAGTACTTTATAGCTTTCTGCGTATAGCTTCTTAGCCTCTTTGGTTAGGTTTATTCCTAGGTATCTTATAGTTTTGGGTGCAATTGTAAATGGGATTGACTCCTTAATTTATCTTTCTTCTGTCTTGTTGTTGGTGTAGAGAAATGCAACTTATTTCTGTGCATTGATTTTATATCCTGACACTTTACTGAATTCCTGTACAAGTTCTAGCAGTTTTGGAGTGGAGTCTTTTGAGTTTTCCACATATAGTATCATATCATCTGCGAAGAGTGATAGTTTGACTTCTTCTTTGTCGATATGGATGCCTTTAATTTCCTTTTGTTGTCTGATTGCTGAAGCTAGGACTTCTAGTACTATGTTAAATGGCAGTGTCGATAATGGACATCCCTGCCGTGTTCCTGACATTAGCGGAAAAGTTTTCAGTTTTTCTCCATTGAGAAAGATATTTGCGGTGGGTTTCTCAAAGATGGCTTTGATAATATTGAGGTATGTGCCCTCTATCCCTACACTTTGACGAGTTTTGTTCAGGAAGGGATGCTGTACTTTGCAAGTGCTTTTTCAGCATCTATGGAGAGTATCATATGGATCTTGTTCTTTCTTTTATTAATGTGTTTCATCACATTGATTGATTTGTGGATCGTGAACCAACCTTGCAGCCCTGGAATAAATCCCACTTGGTCGTGTGAATAATCCTTTTAATGTACTGTTGAATCCTATTGGCTAGCATTTTTGGTGAGAATTTCAAATCTGTGTTCATCAAGGATATTGGTCTGTACTTCTCTTTTTTGAAAGTGTCCTTGTCTGGTTTTGGGATCAGGTGATGCTGGCCTCATAAAATGAGTTTGGAAGTTTTCCTTCCATTTCTATTTTTTGGAACAGTTTCAGGAGAATAGGAATTAGTTCTTCTTTAAATGTTTGGTAGAATTCCCCTGGGAAGCCGTCTGGCTCTGGGCTTTTGTTTGTTTGGAGATTTTTTTAAATCATTTTTAAAATTTGTTTTCAGCATAACAGTATTCATTGTTTTTTATACCACACCCAGTGCTCCATGCAGTCCGTGCCCTCTCTAATACCCACCACCTGGTTCCCCCAACCTCCCACCTCCCACCTCTTCAAACCCTTCAGATTGTTTTTCAGAGTCCATAATCTCTCACTGTTCACCTCCCCTTCCAATTTCCCCCAAATGCCTTCTCCTACTCCCCATGTCCTCCATGCTTTTTGTTATGCTCCACAAATAAGTGAAACCATATGATAATTGACTCTCTCTGCTTGACTTATTTCACTCATCATCATCTCTTCCAGTCCCGTCCATGTTGCTACAAATGTTGGGTATTCATCCTTTCTGATGGAGGCATAATACTCCATAGTGTATATGGACCACATCTTCCTTATCCAATTTTTCGTTGAAGGGCATCTTGGTTCTTTCCACAGTTTGGCAACGGTGGCCATTGCTGCTATAAACATTGGGGTACAGATGGCCCTTCTTTTCACTACATCTGTATCTTTGGGGTAAATACCCAGAAGTGCAATTACAGGGTCATAGCAAAGTTCTATTTTTAATTACTTGAGGAATCGCCACACCGTTCTCCAAAGAGTTTGCACTAACTTGCTTTCCCACTAACACTGTAAGAGGGTTCCCCTTTCTCTACATCCTCTCCAACACATGTTGTTTCCTGTCTTGCTAATTTTGGCCATTTTACCTGATGTAAGGTGATATCTCAATGAGGTTTTAATTTGAATCTCCCTGATGGCTAGTGATGATGAACATTTTTTCATGGGTCTGATAGCCATTTCTAAGTCTTCGTTGGAGAAGTGTCTGTTCATATCTTCTGCCCATTTTTTATATGATTATCTGTTTTGTGTGTGTTGAGTTTGAGGAGTTCTTTATAGATCCTGGATATCAATCTTTTGTCTATACTGTCATTTGCAAATATCTTCTCCCACTCCGTGGGTTGCCTCTTTGTTTTCTTGACTGTTTCCTTTGCTGTGCAGAAGTTTTGATTTTGATGAATTCCCAAAAGTTCATTTTTGCTTTTGTTTTCTTTGCCTTTGGAGACATATCTTGAAAGAAGTTGCTGTGGCTGATACTGAAGAGATTACTGCCTATGTTCTCCTCTAGGATTCTGATGGATTCCTGTCTCATGTTTGGAGATTTTTGATGACTGTTTCAATCTCCTTACTGGTTATGGGTCTGTTCAGGTTTTCTATTCCTTTCTGGATAAGTTGTGGTAGTTTATATGTCTCTAGGAATGCATCTATTTCTTCCAGATTGTCAAATTTGTTGGCGTAGAGTTGCTCATAGTATGTTCTTATAATTGTCTATATTTCTTTGGTGTTAGTTGTGATCTCTACTCTTTCATTCATGATTTTATTTATTTGGGTCCT
>NW_019156613.1:0-3251 GCF_002288905.1 Enhydra lutris kenyoni | reverse complement strand
ATTATTGGAATCCCTGAAGGGGATTCCAATAATTCTGACGTTGGAACGTTTCATGGCATCATTTATTTCCCTGATTCTGTTTTCGTGGCTTCTAAGCTGTTTGTTCCAGGCTTTCTCCTGATCCTTTCTCTCTGTTTGTCCTCCAGATCACTAATTCTATCTTCTGTCTCAGTTACCCTAGCTTTGAGAGAATTTAGATTAGATTGGAACTCATTGAGAGCATTATGAACCTCATCTCTGTAGCTTTTAGCTCTGCCCTAACTTTGTGAACATCCCCCCTGTCGTTTTCAATTCGGCCCTAATCAATTCCGTTTGGTCATCCATGGTTTCCTCCAACCTAGCTATTGCCTGGATAATTGTTAGCCTGAATTCTCTTTCCGACATATTGTCTATGTTGAAAGCTGTTAGCTCTGTTGCAGAAGGCCCATCCTCTGTATTTTTCTTCTGTTGTGCATTCCTCTTCCTAGTCATTTTGGTGAGAGATGACTGAACGGATGTAGCTGGATGTATCGACCACGGTGCAGTCAAGGTGCAGTCTGGAATACTTCTGAGCAATCAGGATTCCCCACCCAAGTGAGAGAATAAAGAAAAGAAAACGAAAAAGAGAGAGAGAGAGAGAGAGAGAGAGAGAGACAGGAAAGAAAGGAAGGATAAAAGAGAAGGTTCAGCCCAAATGGGCTCCAAGGTAAGATTTAGGAAGTATACAAACAAACAGACAAACAAAAAGACTGATAAAAGTATATGACAAGAGAAAAAAGTTATATATATATATATATATATATATATATATATATATATATATAAGCAAATAAAGGAAGAACCTCGTCAAAAAGAACCCCAAGTGTAAGATTTAGATACTATCAGGACAAACACAAAAACACAGAAACACTGGCAGAAGAAAAAGATGGGAGAGTTGTTATCAATTCTCAGTGTGGGCGAGGAAGGTTGTTTTGATTCTTCCTGGATGTATCTTGATATCTTTGTTAAAGGACTCAACTTTCCTAAGATAAAGGGCGATTAAAAATTCGTTTACCTATAGGGGTAGTATTGATTGGGGAAAGGAGATTACTTTGAAGTTTACCTCTATATGAATATTAGGAAATAAAAATAAAAATGGAATAAACTAGACTAAACTAAACTAAAATTAAAAAAAAAAGAAATTTAAAAAATATAAATGCAAAAGACAAACACATGTGTATGTATCAAAAAGTTCAGGTTAGAAGGTTATTATGGAATTTGATGTACTGGACAGCTCACTGTGATGGTAAATAGGTTAAAAAATTATCTATATAAAAAAATGAGCCAAAATAGTGGGAACAAATTAAAAATAAAAGTTGTCCTATGAAGTAGTGGCGGTTGTTCTCTTGTAGATTTTTTTTTCTTTCCCGGTTGGATTTCTGGGGGAGGGGCCTGCCACGTGGGTTTTCAGTCAATGATGTTCCCTGAGTTAAGTCCTCCAGTCCCCCTCAAGGGGGTGGGCTCTGAGGAAACCGGTTTTTTCAGGCTTTTGTTTTCTGGAGGTTTTTATGTTTGTTCACTTTTTTTTTCTCTCTCCTTGACCGCTTTTGATGGTTTTTGTAGGTTTAGAGGGAAGCAAACTGCACCCTGATCTTCCTCTCAGAGAGAAGCCTCAGTCTGGCTGCAGAGCCCATATAAATTCCCCCTTGGCCACCGGCAGAGCAGGTTCTGAGTCACGGTCCGTGGTGACACAGGATCTTCTGCTTATACCCAAAACCACAGCAGCAGCGGCAGCTGTCTTGGCAGCTCCAGACCACCAGAGAGGTTCCAAGCAGTGATCGCACACTGAGATTTTCCCGCTGGCCCTGGATGGGAGTGCCTGGTCTTTCTGGGTCTAAGAGAGCCCGACTTGCGCGCACCTCTCTCAGGGGAGGCTGTGGGTCGTGCACGCACCCGTCTCAGGCTCTGAGAGCTGGGCGCAGGTCCGAAAGCACCAGGCTGGGCCTTCGCACATCTCTCTCAGGGGAGAGTTAGGGTCGCACATCTCAGGCTCTGAAACAATGGCGCAGGTCTAAGAGCACTGGGTGGGCCTTTGTACACCTCTCTCAGGGGAGGGTGAGGGGCGCATGGGTCTTAGTCTCTGTAACAGGGCTTGCGTGTTCTGCCATCTGTAATTGCTCCCAGCCCCTCACAGGAGCTGGATCCCACGCATTCTCGGGTGCGCTGGCGGCTCAGGGACCAAGACCTGGTTTCTCTGCCACACTCTCTCTGGCTCAGCGCCAGGGGAGGCTGTCCTGGGTCCAGGGACTTAAGCCCCTGTCCCTAGACACCCCGCTTCCCACAATTCCGCCCCCGCCCCCCGTGATCCTTTGCTCTTTTGGAGTGCTTTCAACCAGTCTCCAAGTTAATGCTGGTCCCAGAGGCAGGGCACTCTCGTATTAGTGTTATTACTTTCCAGTTGGTCACCTCTGGTGGCTCCCTCCCCCTTTTGTTTATCTTCTGATATCAGTCCGACGTTCCCACTCCGCTTTACCTGCCCACTGGCGTCTTTTGCCCCTGTAGAGATCCAGACGTGTATAATTGTGATCTCAGGATGATTTCATGGGTGGTCGGAGTTCTTTGGTAGGTAATCAGCTCACTTTAGGGTACAGGTTGAAAAGGCGCCTCCTCCTACTTCCCTGCCATCTTGTCTCCCCCCTTGTTTGGAGATTTTTGATGACTCTTTCAATCTCCTTACTGGTTATGGGTCTGTTTAGGTTTTCTATTTCTTCCTGGTTCAGTTGTGGTAGTTTATATGTCTCTAGGAATGCATCCATTTCTTCCAGATTGTCAAATTTGTTGGCGTAGAGTTGCTCATAGTATGTTCTTATAATTGTCTGTATTTCTTTGGTGTTCGTTGTGATCTCTCTTCTTTCATTCATGATTTTATTTATTTGGGTCCTTTCTCTTTTCTTTTTGATAAGTCTGGCCAGGGGTTTATCAATCTTATTAATTCTTTCAAAGAACCAGCTCCTGGTTTCGTTGATTTGCTCTGTTTTTTTTTTGTTTGTTTGTTTGTTTTTATTTCATTGATTTCTGCTCTGATCTTTATGATTTCTCTTCTCCTGCTGGGTTTAGACTTTCTTTGTTGTTCTTTCTCCAGCTCCTTTAGGTGTAGGGTTAGGTTGTATACCTGAGACCTTTCTTTTTTCTTGAGAAAGGCTTGTACCGCTATATATTTTCCTCTCAGGACTGCCTTTGTTGTGTCCCACAGATTTTGAACCGTTGTGTTTTCATTATCATTTGTTCCCATG
>NW_019156612.1:0-3257 GCF_002288905.1 Enhydra lutris kenyoni | reverse complement strand
ACTAGGCACAGGTGAGTCAGGTTTAATTTGTCTGTGAAAGTGCCTAGCAGTAAAAACATTACTTTTTCACAACACACAGGCAAGCAGGACCCAGACGGGGTGATAGATTCTCTTGATACCTGAAGTCCCCAGGGAGCCTCTGCCCTCTCCCTTGCTGGGAATGGCCTCCCTGTCCTGTGAGGGCTCTAACCCAGGGGCTGAGCACTAGCATCCCCCCAGTGGTGGCAGAAGCTCTATGACCAGAACTATCTGGGTCACAAGGGTTCTGTTATGCCCGCTAGTCCCACCCCACTCATCCCCAAGCAGCAGACTCTTGCCAACTACCCATACCTGGGCTGGGCGAGGGGGTGGGGAGTGGGGTAAGGGAGGGACTATGAGAGTAGTGGCTGTGGACTAGCCAGGCTGTGGACAGGAGGCTTCCACTCATCCAGAACAGCATCACAGAACTATATTTGGGGTCAAGGAGGCTGACTGCACATCTACAGGAAGTGGTTACAACATTCTAGTTGCCATTTGATACACATTCCAACCACCTACTTCTCTTTTTCCTATTTTACATAGACATTTTCTCTTTATAGTCACTAGACTTTTCTAATTATAGCAAAGGGGAAACAAACCACATCCCACAGCTGGAGACACATTTTGTTCATAATTAATTAGAACTAATTGATCAAATACCGTTCCTAATGTGCGGTTTTATGGTCAGATTGAAATATAACCCCAATCCACCCTAGCAGGATTTTCAGTCCAGAAGAGATATTGCTCATAGCAAAGGATCACAGAGGAAGTCGAACACTGCCTTGTTGGAGCAACCAGTCCTGCAGGGATAAACCTCTGCCTTACCTGACCACCCACCCCGCCTGCCACATGTGCAGGAGAAGGAACATGGGCATGGGGTCTACATTACTTAGCTCTATGCCCTCATTCAGCAGATGTTTTCTGTCCCAGGTACTCTGTGAGACCAAGGGTTGCAGCAGACAACATAGCCCTCTGAAGGGTGAGGGTCTGATCAAGGAGACAGCCAAGACAGTAAGTAAATAAAAAGCATGCTATGGAGTTGAGTGCAGGTGGGAGACCCAGCCCAAGAATGAATCATCAGGGATTCCCACCTTCCCATGACTGCCTAGATTTTAGAGTCACTCTTGTGGCTACTTCTGTGTAGCTCTCTCCTCTATAGCATTTTACTGGATAGTCCTTTAACCATTTTCCTTAACTTTATTTTGCAAGAGCAAAGAGAGCCAGTGACCTCAGGTCATTCTCACGTGGGAAGACTGCAGGGTCAGCAGAGGCATTCAGCTTCTAGGAGGGAAAGATAGCAGGGTGATTCCTGGGTCCCAGTGTCAGTGTGGGGCACTCTGTTGTTTCCAGGTTTAGGGGCAGCAGCTGCACTGGAGGGTCCTCTCTGAGCTGCTCTGCAGTGTGTCCTGCTGCTGGCCTCCCTCATTCCAGCCCATTTCTTAAATCTGGTTGTGGACTGTCCTGGTGATTTTGAGTCCCTCAGGTCTTTGAAATAAATCTCTTTACTTCCTGAAACAGCCAGTCTGTTTCTTTTGCCAACAATCAAGATCCCTGGCTGATAAATCTACAAAAATTCTTTGACAGTGTGTTTCTGCATCTTGAAGCCACAGGCTACATGCTGTCTGGAGGGCAAGCCAGAGGGAAGAGCCTGATGTCCAAAGCCTTGGAAGGGAGGAAAGGCTGAAATGGTGGCGAGAGCCCCCTCCCTCCACCTTCTGCATCAGTGCCACTCCCACATGGAAGCCTTCCCAACCCCAACCAAATCCAAGCCCCAACTTTTTCCTTTCATAACAATTTTCAAAATTTGAATTTAACTATTTGCTAAAGTCTTTGTTCTGTGGCATGTTGGTAATGTTGGTAATGGCAGAAATCAGGTTGCCTCTGCTTACTCTTATATCCCAGTATCTGGAGTGGTGTTGGGCACACAGCAGCACTCATTAACTGTGTGTGAATGAGTGAATGAATGAATGATAATATTGTGTTCCATATTTCTTTCCTTAAAAAAGCTTTCTGTCACGTATCAATCTGCATGCTGCTGTTGCCGTGACCACACATCTAGGGCTTTCCTCTGAACTTCAACTCTCCCCTCCCACCTCCCTGTTTCCTGAAAGGTAGATTTTGTTGTTCTCCCTCAGATCCGCTACCTTGAATTTCATTATCACCCTTCTCTGAGCAATCTCGTGCTCCATCATCCCACTCCTTCCATTACCATTGTTAAGCCCAAGTCATGCCCTGACACTTGAGTGAAATAAGTGTTATGTTCTCTCTGCTCACTGCTCACAGGTGACTCATCACCAGTGCATCCTGTTTGAAATATCCAGGGTTCCAGGGCACATTTGCAGAATTTGGCAAGACTTTAACCCAGAGCCAGAAGAAGGAGCAGGTTGCCACAGATATGGGTGGATGAGGTACAGAAAAGTCCTCAGAGATGGAGACAAGGAAATCACATCTCCGGGACCTGTCTCAGGGGGACACCCGTCAAAGTCTACAGAGAGAATATTCACTACAGGCCACCACAGGCCTGTTTTACTGAGCAGGGTTTGCATCCAGGGTCAGAGCGGGCTAGGAAGCAGGGACAGCCTACAAGGAAGGGACCCAGGGTATTTACCCCCTTATGGCTTGTTCTTCCATGGATTCATCACATTTGCTACCCGAGTCCTGGTCTTTCAAAATTTTCAGGCATCAGGTGGCCAGCCTTCCATGCAGACACACACACACACACACACACACACACACAGAGTTACCATTACCTGTTGCTGCATAACAAAGCATTCCAAAACTTAGCAAATTAAAATAATAATGACATTTGCCATAAGGACAGCTTATCTCTGCACCACCTAGTATCAGCCTGTGGCCTCAAAGTCTGGGCGGGAACCCCTGACGTCTTCCTGGATCGCATATGCAGTGATGGCTGTTGACTGCCAACCAGGGACTGGGGCTGGAGCACTGAGTGTGGCATCCTGTGTGACTGCTTGTCTTCTTCACAGTGTGGTGGCTGGATCCCCAGTGAGCACCTCAGCAGAACAAGGCAAAGACTGTCCTGTATGCCTTGTATGACCAGCCAAGGAAATTAAATGCCATCAGTTCCACCATGGCCACAAGTCCAGCAGATCCAAGGGGAGGAGTATCTGTGTCCCTGTAGAGAGCACATGTGAAGAGGAATACATATATAGGTGATAGGGTACATAGTGCTCTTCCTGTCCTAGGGTGACACCTTAAATGTGGGTGGTAAGTATATC
>NW_019156611.1:0-3258 GCF_002288905.1 Enhydra lutris kenyoni | reverse complement strand
GAAGCATTTCTGACATGCAGGGAGGCATTCCCTGAAATCAACAGACAGTTCGATGATGGAGGTGATTAACATTTCATATTCTCTTGTAAGTGTGTATCGTATCATCTGATTCACCAGCTGTACCAAAAGTGTTTCAGGTCCTCTGCCTCTGGATGGTGTCAGCTAAATAGATTCTGTGAGCATGTGGTCCATGCAATGACCCCCCATATTGGGGCCATTCTTCTATGGCTTTAGCTTCATGATGGCCCTGTATCTAATGTCCAGCATGAACATGATGATGCTGGCTCACAGCTTTACACTGGGCTGTGTGATGCTGTGTTATTGAGTCCAGCTGAAACTTTTACAGGCTTAGCATGCTTACATCAGTATGTCCGTAATTGTCATTGAGGGAAAAGATTCATCAAGTGTAAGTGACTTCCTGCATTTTGTGAATGTACATATAGTTTTCTTGTATGATAGCCAACATTTATATTCACAGATGTAAGAAGTAAGAACAAATAATTCTAGAAAGTCTCGTTGGGGAAACTGGTTTATGGAAAGGAAGCCCCAAACTGTGCCGGGAAACATGCGTTTAATCTCCACCTGCACCTGTTCTGGTGTGGAAAGGGTATTGTTTGGTCTTGAATGCTGCTGATCACCTAAGTCTCCCCTGGTGACCTAAGTATCCCCTGGTGATCTGTGTGCCTCTTTAGCCGATGACCTGGTGTGTCCCTGCGGGGAGGTTTGTCTGAGTTCACACTGATGTCCCTTTGCTGTCTTTCCCCCACAGTAAAATACAGCCATGTCCTTGGCTCTCAAGCTGCTTTTCTGCAGATACAACATGTTCTTGGTTTTGTCTCTGGAAATAGTGAGTGACCCTTCACAGAATCTGCCTGGCTTTTACTACTTCCATCATAGCTAACACCTGAGACACACTGCAGCCCCTTCCCTGGATCCTGGTGGACCAGCTCATGGCATGGTGACTGAAGGTGAATCCAGGTGCTGCACAGGAGTCTCAGGGACACCCAGGCTTCACCAGGTCTCACTCAGACTCCACCAGCTGCACCTCACACTGGATACCTGCAGACACATGACATTCTGGTCAAGAATTTGTCACACATCCACTGTTTCTATCACTCATATTCAGTCACATACTCAATATCTTCTGTTCTCCATAAATTACCTTTTTAAAAAAATTTATTTTATTTTTTTAAGTGTTCCAAGATTCATTGTTTATGCACCACACCCAGTGCTCCATGTAGTATGTCTCCTCCTTAATACCAATCACCAGTCTCACCCACCCTCTTAACCCCCTCCCCTCCAAAACCCTCAGTTTGTTTCTCAGAGTCCACAGTCCCTCATGGTTCATCTCCCCCCTCTGATTTCCTCACAAATCACTTCTCCTTTCCATCTCCCCATGTCCTCCATAAATTATCTTTTAACACTGGAAAAAGGAAAACACAAAAGCACTAAGTCCATGCTGAGTCGTCTGTGTTCTTTCCTGATTGCTGAGGGGAACACCTGGGAATCCTGGGGCTGATGCTACTCTCCCAACTGCAGGGTCAGGGTTGGCTTGGCTTAATATGCATGGGGAGGGCCCTATTTGCATGTTCTCTGTGTATAGCCAGATTGGGATCTTAGCTCAGAGAGAGGGCAGTGACTGTATCAGGTGTGACTGTCTTTGATTTGGTGGTATTGACTACTTCTGAAAAAAATATAATTTTTTATAATATATATTTCCAGAGTATATACCTTGGCTATATCTTCTACTTCTTTTTTTTCCATATTTGCAAAAATCTCAGAATGTAGGTGTCATGTACCCCATGAAAGTTGTTAGCCTACACTCAGAATTGGAGAGGTTTTGTGAGGTGTCCATGAACATTTGTAGGGTGAGAGTGATCCCAGGATATGGGACAGTGTTCCTCCCCTCAGGACCTGCTGCATCCCTGAATCAGCTGAAGGACCGATTGGGCAGGCTCATGAAAAATGTGGAACCCCTCCTGTGATGGAGATGGGATGATTTTGCTTGTTGTAGTGTTTACCTGAATTACAGACAGAATCAGATCGTGCAGGTGTGTTTCCAAGTCTTTAACCGTCCACTATCTCTGCATTCCTCCTGAGTCATCTCTGTGATTATCTCTCATAGATTTGGTGCATGTACTTGACACTGGATGAACTGCACACAGGCGGAGTGTGTGACATGATAAACACAGGTGTCAAAATCAACAGTATCAAGAGTGAGGAAATCAGTTCTCCTGAAAATTTCCTCCACTTTCCCTGGAATTCCTCCTTCCTCTTCCCTTCTTCACCCTGTCCCCATATAGTTGATGTTCTTTCTCGTGTCACCTTAGACTCTAATTTTGTAAGATTCATGAATGGGTCATTGTACTACATGTATTGTTTTTGTATGGCTTCTTTGGCTCAGCATCAATCCTTGTGCACACAGCCATGTTGCTGTGTGTATCAGGAATTGCTGATTTCGAGACTGGTGTCTCCGAAGGCACAGGTTTGGAAGCACAGGCTGGAGGAAGATCTGAAGCGGCAAAAAGAAGCAGGTTGCTTTGAGGCTCATCCATGCACCTTCTTGTCCCAGGAGCTCTTGGATCCCATAAAGAGAAACAATCCCTTGTTGTTCATGAACCTTTCCCACTGGCTGTGGAGAAGAGCGCCAAGAGGCAGCAGGACGGGAGAATGTTGAGGTAGAAGCTCAGAAATTCCATTCACTGGAATAGGCCCAACACCGGAAGGAAGAGCAGTATGGAAGGAGCTTGTCATGCTGCAGAAGGAACCTGTGCACATGCAAATCCAAAACTCAGGCACCAGGCTGTGGAAGTTATGTCAAGTGGCCAGCCTATGACTGTGCCCATATCTCCCATGTTCTCCACTGGATTCCACTGCTAACTGCAGCTGTGAGCTACAGGCACCACCTGGGAATGGCAGCCACTGTTTCCCTCAAACATGGAGCCTTCTTTCCTGGTCACCAGTGCATGAAGAGGACCCATTTCTGCAGCAACATCTGCCGACACCCCACAGAGCATACCTCACACCTGTGGACTCTCCTTTTGTTGATATTTTTCCAACATTGGTGAGGCTCATAAGGAGGATGGACACATGTATGCCTCCTAATGACTTCATGGACTTACTTCCTTTCAGTCATCATGGACCTAGACTATGCTTTTTAACTCTGACTAGAATGAAAATTTTCTATAGCAACATAGTGCAAATCTGTTGTGCTGCCTCCATAGATCATTTCTCATTTTCCAGAAACAGACCTTTTTC
>NW_019156610.1:0-3258 GCF_002288905.1 Enhydra lutris kenyoni | reverse complement strand
ATGTGTATTAGGATCCAGGGTTGTGTTCCATAAATGGGAGTGGCCTCGTTTTTCATGCTGGTTTCTCCAAATCTGGGGCTTTGGTGCATCTCCAATGAGCATATTTTCCTTCTGTAGTTTATGCAGATTCGATGTTGTGGTTCTAGAGTTCTCTATCTGGAGTGCTTGTGCGCCAGGGCTCTCGGGGCGGAAGACTGAGAACCGAAGCTAGGGTTAGGGTTAGAGCCTAAGTCATGGCAGTCCCAATCTAAAGGCGCTGGGCAAGCTCCTGAGGATCCAAGGTGAAGGAGAGTGTCAGGAGGTCACTCAGGCTGGAGTTTGTGTCCATGCGATCTGCCGAATGTGAGGGTGGCCTCAAGGGGCCATGGAGTTTGCTCCCGCTCTGGGGTTTTTGTACAGTTCCTAATAGTTTGGTCTATTCTGGGGGATATGTAGTGTCCTGTTTTATGGCTCACAGGTCTCCCATATGGAGGGATTTGAGAGTAGGTTTCTGGATATGAATGCCAGAAGACGCAACCTATGCTTAGGTCTAGGTCCTAGTGGCATGGCTCATCTTATATCCTGGCTGTGTGATGAGCTACCCATAGGGCTGTGTTAAAAATGGGGCTCAGGCTAAGGGTCACAATGGGTGTTTGTGTCCTGGCCAGATGTAAAATTGGGAGTGGCCTCAGGGACAACGCAGCATTCTTCCACCTCTGAGTGTTATACATAGCTCCA
Organism: Enhydra lutris kenyoni; assembly: GCF_002288905.1. Lineage (NCBI taxonomy): Eukaryota > Metazoa > Chordata > Mammalia > Carnivora > Mustelidae > Enhydra > Enhydra lutris. The sequence goes on along the minus strand of NW_019156610.1, from coordinate 2,541 downwards.
AAAAGCAAGTATTCCTTCTGGGGGGTGGGGGGCAGGAGAAGTTCTGTTCTGTTTCTCAGGGTTCCCCCATGTGGTGTGACTCAAGAGGAGGGCTCTCGGTATGGAGGATTGAAACACCAACCTAGGGTTAAGATTAGATCCTAGGGCATGGCAGGTCTGATTGGCTGGCTTTAGAGCCAGCTAACCCTGTGACTGATTGAAGGCCAGAACTCAAGTTGTGGCAGACTGCATATAATGTCCAGGGTGGAGAACGAATGTGGGGTACCATCAGGGGCCATGCAAGCTTGCCCTAATCGAGGTGTTTTGTGAAGCTCCATAGGGATCTGATTCCTTCTGGAGGGGAGGGAGAGTACTGTAGGCTGGCTCTGAAGTCCCCAGCCTGGAGGGCTTGCATTCTGGAATTCAAGGGATGGAATCCTGAAAGCCCAAACTCAGTTTATGTTTAGGGTATAGGGCATGGATCCGCTATCTGGAAATGCTGAGGTGAGTTCTCCAGATTCTGAAGATAGTGTGAATGTCAGGCATTCACTCAGACCAGACTAGAATTTGTGTCCACTAAGGTTGCAGAATGTGTGGGTGTCCTCCTGGGGCCATGGAGGTATCTCCTGCTGGGGGTTTTGTGCAGCTCCAAATAATATGATTTCATTCTCGGTGAGAGGTGGAGTACTATTATATGGCTCAGGGGTCCCCATATGGAGGTATCGAGAGCAGGGCTCTGGGTTTGGATGCCTAAAAACCCAACCTATGGTTAGCATTAGGGACAAGGGGAACAGCAGAATGATCTGCTGACTCTCGGGCCAGCTACATAGGTGGCTGATTGGAGGACGGGGCTCACGCTGTGGGAAAGAATGTTCATTAGGGTCCAGTGTCAGGTTTGTAAATGGATGGGTCCTCATTAGTCGTGACGGTTTTTCCAAATCTGGGGGTTTTGTGTAGCTCCAATGAGCTTGGTTTCCTTCTGGAGGGTAGGCAGAGTCCCATGGTGCGGTTCTGGATTTCTCACTCTGGAGTGCTTGTGGGCCAGTGCTGTTGGAACAGAAGTTTGAAAACCGAAGCGAGGGTTAGGGATAGGGCTTAGGGCATGGCAGGCCTAATCTTCAGATGCTGGGCGAGCACTCGGGGATCTCAGGTTAATGCGAGTGTCAGGAAGTAGCTCAGGCTAGATTTTGTGTCCCAACCATCTGCCAAATGTGGGGATGCCTCAGGGGGCCATGTAGTTTCCTTCCGCTCTGGGGTTTTTGTGCAGTTCCAAAGAGTTTGGTCTATTCTGGGGGAAAGGTGGCTCCTGTTTTATGCTTCATGGATCCCCCATACAGAGGGATTTGAGAGAGATTTCCAGTATGCATGCCTGAAGAGCCAACCTATGTTTAGGGTTAGAATCTAGTGGTATGGCAGGCCTTATATCCTGGCTCTGCGAAAAGCTACGCGTGAGGCTGTGTTGAAAATGGGGCTCAGGCTAAGGGTCGCAATGGGTGTTTGTGTCCTGGACAGATGTAAAATTGGTTGTGGCCTCAGGGGAAACGCAGTGTTCTTCCATCTCTGAGGCTTATACATAGCTCCAAAAAGCAAGTATTCCTTCTGGGGGTGGGGGGCAGAAGTTCTGTTCTGTTTCTCAGTCATCCCCCATGTGGTGGGATACAAGAGGAGGACTCTGGGTATGGATGCCTGAAACCCCAACCTAAGGCTAGGGTTAGGGCCTAGGGGCATGGCATGTCCGAACTGCTGGATCTGGGGCCAGCTATCCCAGTGGCTGATTGGAGGACTGGATTCAGGTTGCGTCAGACTGCATATTAGTGTCCAGGGTGGAGAACGAAAGTGGGTGGCGTCGTGGGCCGTGCATGTTTTCCTTGATCTACGGGTATTGTTGGGCTCCATAAGGCACAGTTTCCTTCTGCAGGGAAGTGTGGGTCCTGTGGGGTGGCTCTGAAGTCCCCAATCTGGAGGGATTGCATTCCAGGACTCAAGGGATGGAATTCTGGAAACCTAATTCAGTGTATGGTTAGGGTGTAGAGCATGGATCCCTGATCTTCAGATACTGAGGCCAGCTTCCCAGAATATGAAGTTAGGGCGAGTGTCAGGCATTCACTCAAACCAGACTAGAATTTGTGTCCACTAGGGCTGCTGAATGTGTGTGTGGCCTGCTGGGGCCTTAGAAGTTTCTTCTGCACTGGGAGATTTGCAGAGCTCCAAATAGTATGATTTCATTCCGGGGGAGATGTGGAGTCCTATTGTATGGCACAGATGTCCCCATTTGGAGGGATTCGAGAGCAGGACTCTGTGTATGGATGCCAGAAAACCCAGCCTAGGGTTAGCATTAGGGACTAGGGGCATGGCAGGTCCAATCTGCCAACTCTGGAGCCAGCTACGTGGGTGGCTGACTGGAGGTCGCTGCTCAGGCTGAGAGAGAGAATGTGCAATAATGTCCAGGGTCGGGTTCCATCAATGGGTGTGGCCTTGTTGGCCTTGCATGTTGTTCCTAATCTCGGGGTTTTGGGAATCTCCATTGAGAATGGTTTCCTTCTGTAGGTTAGGCAGAGCCCC
>NW_019156609.1:0-3260 GCF_002288905.1 Enhydra lutris kenyoni | reverse complement strand
TTGCACATAGGCCCAGAAATGGGGGCCCCCTCTACTCCATACCCCCGCCAGCTCTTGTTGTCTCTTGTCTTTCTGGTACTAGCCATCCTCACGGGCAAGCGGGAGCTGATAGCTCATCCGGTTTCTGGTTCGCATTTCCCCGATGGTGAGCGATGCTGAGCGTCTTTTCATGTGCCTGTTGGCCATCGGTATGTCTTCTTTGGGAATATGTATATGCAGATCGTCTGCCCAATTTTCCTTCAGACTTTATTTTTGCCGTTGACTTGTCCGAGTTCTTTATGTAATATATATACTTTTCCGACAATGCTATACCTTGCGCTGTGCTCACCACCAGGGTGGCTGCCCTCTGTCCCCCGACCACCCTATTAGGGCACCATCGGCTCTATGCCCTAGACTTCCTCATGTATTTTGAACATCATCTCTCTCTCAGGCATAGAGCTGGCAACCACTTTCTCCCACACAGTGGATTGCCTTCTCGTTGTGTGGATGCTTTCCTTGGCTGGGCAGGACCTTTTTTAGTTTGATGTGGTCTGACTCTGCTTCTACTCCCTGGGCTTTGGGCACCAGATCCAAGAGCTCCCTGCCAAGACGTGTGTTGAGGAGCTGCCCCCCTGTGTGTCCTTCTAGGGGTTTTGTGGCTTTTGTGGTTTACCTTTGAGGCTTTGATCCATTTTGAATTCATTGTTGTGAGTGAGGTAAGATATGGGTCCACTTTCATTCTTTTGCCTGCGGATGTCCAGTTTTCCCAACACCGTTTAGTGAAGAGGTGGTCCTTTGCCCATCGTGCGTTTTTGGTGTCCCTGTCGAGGGTTAGGTGAGCTTCTATGCCGGAGTTTGTCTCTGGGCTCTCTATTCGGTCCCATTCCTCTGCGGGTCTGCTTTTATGCCAGTACACGCTGCTTTCATTACTACAGCTCTGGAACAGGGTTTGAAATCAGGGAGCTTCGTGCCTCCAGCTTTGCCCTCTTTTCTCAACCTTGCTTTGGCCATCTGAGGTCTTTGGTGGTTCCATTCGAATAGTACGAGTGTCTGTGTCTTCTATGTCTGTGAAGAACACCATTGGAGTTTTGACAGGGATTGCATTGAGTCTATAGATGGCTTTGGGTAGCATGGACACCTAACACTATCCACTCTTCCAAACCAGCACCCTGGGATGGCTTTCAATTTATNACTATCCACTCTTCCAAACCAGCACCCTGGGATGGCTTTCAATTTATCTGCATCTTCTTCCATTTTTTTTTTCTTAGTTGAGCTAAAGGATTGTCAGTTTTATTTATCTTTTCAAATACCCAGCTCTTAGTTTTGTGCTCAGTTTTGCATCTTTCCTACAGTTTTCTGTCCTCTATTTCATTTATTTCTGCTCTCTCTTCATTATTTCCTCTTTTCAGCTAACTCTGGGCTTAGTGTGTTCTTCTTTTTCTAGTTACTTTAGGTATAAGGCTAGGTATCTTATTTGAGATCCATATTTTTTTCTAATGTGGGCATTTCTCTCTTACAAAATTTCCCTCTGGTAACTGCTTTTGTTGCATCCTATAAGTTTTGGTATGTTGTATTTCATTTTCATTTTTCCCAAGATATTTTTTTCCCCTTTGATTTCTTCTTTGAGCTTGATTGCTCAGGACTGTGTTGTTTACTTACCACATGTTTGTGAATTTTCCAATTTTCCTCCTGTTATTGCTTTCTAGTTTCATATAATGTGGTGAGAAATGATATTTGATATAATTTCCATCTTCTCAAATTTGTTAAGACTGGTTTTCTGGCTGGATATGATCTATTCTGAAGAAGTTCTTCATGAGCTTTGAGAAGAATGTATATTCTGCGGCTGTTGGAGGAAGTGTTCTGTATGTGTCTGTGAGACCCATTTATTCTAAAATGTAGTTCAAGTCCAATGTTTCCTTATTGATTTTCTGTCTGGATGATCTGTCCATTGTTTAAAGTGGAGTATTGAAGCCCCCCACCACCACCACCACGACTAGTTTTGCATTGCTGTGTAATTTCCCCTTCAGGTCTGTTAATATGTGCTTAATACACTCAGGTACTACAATGTCAGATGCATATATGTATTTATTTACACTTGTTATATCTCCTTGTTGAGTTGACTCCTTTATCATTTATTACAATAATCTTTGCGTCTTGTTTCAGTTTTGGAGTTGAGGTCTGTTTTGTCTGATGTAATCTGTCTATCCCTACTCTTTTCTGGTTCCCATTTGCATGGAATGTCCCCATCCATCCACCTTTCACTTCCAGCCTAGGAAAGCTGAACTGAGTATCCTGTAGGCTGCATACAATTGAGTCTTTTTTTATAAATGTTTAACCCATTCCACCATTCTATGTAACCACACTACCAGTTTTACTTGGAAAATTTAATCCATTTACATTTAAAGCAAATATTGATAAGTAAGCACTTACTGTTGTTATCTTGTTAACTATTTTCTATTTTGTAGTTTCTGCATTCCTTTGTTCCTTTCTTGCTGTCTTCCTATGTGACTTAATGATACTCTAGAGTGCTATGTTTTGACTCCTTTCTCTTTATCTTTGTATACCCAGTACGGATTTTTTTTCCCTTGTTGATTTCCATGAAGCCTACATCTAAACATCTTATAACATCTTATAACAGTCTATTTTAAGCTTATAACAACTTACCTTTGATCACATACAAAAACTCTAACATTTTACTCATTTCCAATTTTTTATATTTTTGATATCATGATTTACATCTTTTAGTATTGTATATTCATTAACAAATCATTGTAGCTATATTTGTGTTTAATACTTTTCTCTTTTCAGCCTTATACTAGAGTTAGGTATTTACACACAATCTTTACATTATTAGAATATTCTCAATTTGACAACATACTTATTTTTATCAATGAGCTTTATATTTTCATATGTTTTTGTGTTACTAATTGGCATCCTTTCATTTCAGCTTGAAGAACGTCTTTCAGCATTTCTTACAAGGCTAGTCCAGTGGTGATAAATGTCCTTAAGCTTTTGTTTGTCTTAGAGTGTTTATCTCTCCTTCAATTCTGAAGGACAGCAAGGACAACTTGGATGGCATTTTTTTTTTCTTTCAGCACTTTGAATATATCATCCTACTCTCTGCTAGCCGGCAAGTTTTCTGCTAAGATATCCACTGATAGCCTTATGGAGGTTCCCTTGTATAAGTTTCTTAGTCTCTTTAGAATTTTTTCTTTGAAATTGAAGAAGACACAAATAAATTGAAAGCCATCCCAGGGTGCTGGTTTGGAAGAGTGGATAGT
>NW_019156608.1:0-3262 GCF_002288905.1 Enhydra lutris kenyoni | reverse complement strand
AATACAATTTATCAAAAGAGTTCTAGAAACCAAGACAGACAGTCACCGTCTGTAAAGAAAATGATTCCTACCAGAATGTGGTCAGTGAAAAATAGGATGTAGTGCTTAAAGTCCTCTCTGATATAATTTCCACCTCTCCAACTCTCCTGTACTACTGCTAGACACCATGCTCACCCACAGAGCTCAGTCTGACCAGCCACACGTTGCTGGCCAAAGTCAATATTGTCCTCTCCCTTTCCTTTTCTTTTTGTTCCTTATTGTTTCCTCTCTTCTCTTCATTTTTGTTTCCCTCCACTCTCAGCACATGAAAAGGTAGGATATGTGGGTATTGAAATAGTTTCAAGGCCAGTAAATTTGGGTGATTTTATTCATAACAATTGATAGCAGATAATGGGATATTTTCTGTTGAGTTTCCATACTCACAATGCCCAGAAATATTCCTATCCTGGTATCTGTGAAGAATTATCTGCATAATGGATTTCTAGAGACATGGCCTCCAGATGTCTGAAGTTGATATGCAATGGCAGAACTGAAAACCTGAGAGGGTCTTTACAAAAAACCCTGTCCTCTCTCTTCCCTATCTTTGCTATCTTTAAGTGGACTGGCTCACATGATTTCTATTCTGTGTATCTATTCAACCTTCCACCCATCATGAAGTCTGGTTTCTCTTAAGGTCTAGAGTGCCCCCTAGAGGAATGAAGCTGGTGGCAAAGACCTCTTAGAACAAGCCACTCAGCAGACTCAAATCCCCAGCCCCTTTCATTCCAATCTACCTGGTGAAGGAAATGCAGAGGGTCAGAAAAGAAGATAACTGGTTAGTTTGAATGGGTATTACAGGTAAACCAAATCCTACTTTTAAAATGAAATTGCCTGGAAATTGAGATCAGAAAATAAATTTCATATATTTCACTTTGTGTTATTTTATTTCTTTACCTGAGTTCAAAAGAAATCCATAAGTATTCATTGAGCTTTTTCAAAGGGGTAATTTCCTAGATGCTCAGAATATATAAAGTGTAGTAGAATATTCTTCAGCCATCAAAAAATGAAATTCTGCCATTTGCAATGACATGGATGGAGCTAGAGAATATAACTCTGAGGGAAATAAGTCAGTCAGAGAAAGACAACTACCATATGATGTCACTCTAGTGGAATTTAAGGAACAAACCACACAAGCAAGGGGGAAAAATAGGACAAAAATAAATGGGAGATGGGTTCAATAGGTGAGGGGATGAAGGAGTGTCCTTTTCCTGATGAGCACGGGTGATCTGTGGAAGTTTTTCATCACTATATATACACTTGAAACTAATATAACGTTGTATGTTAACTAACTGGAAATAAAATTAAAACAAACATATATAAATAAAATATACAAAAGAGGAACACATACAAGTTTACCATCTACAGGGGAAGACAAAAATATATATAATTATAATAGAGTCAAAGAATAGGACACTAAGTGAAGTGAAAACTAAAAACTATGTGACCCCAGAGAAATACGTATAGTCTAGGCTGATGGACATAATGTTATGAAAAAGGTGGTCATCTCTCCCTTCCGCTTTTTGGTGACAAGAAGGGAGGAGAATACAGAGAAGCCTTTATGATGGCCTTTATGATTCTCATTACTTTTAACAATAGGAGAAATTTGTGAATATGTGAATTATTAAAAGTAATAAAACATTACCCATAGAGTAAAATCCTTTTTGACTACCACTCTCAATTCTGATCCTTTCATCACTTATTACCTTATTTCTTTGTTCATCTTGACAATTTGGGGTTGATGCTTCCAGATGTTTTACTAGATTTGAATCAACAGAAAATATACAGCATTTTATTTAGACTTTATTATAATATAAATATTTATTGGGGGTATACCTTTCTTGTTTATAACCTCAATAGTAAATCTTGTAGGTCTTATTACATTAACCCATATACATCCTTTGTTCCATTATATTCCATATTGTGGGTATACTTCCATTTATGCATCCTTTCCTTTATTGATTAAAGGCTAAGGTGACTTATTTAGTCTAGGAAATACTACACTACAATAAACCTTATAAGCATTCCTCACATGAACACATGTTTTTTTAGGAACAGAGACTAGGAGGAAATGAAGGAATAAGCCCTGAGGCTGGCAGGTGAAAATTACTCCAGGTGGAGGAAAGTCAGAGACAAAGGGCTTGAAGAAGAATGAAGAGAATTCATATTCTGATTATTGTGTTGGAAGATTTTCATTTTCTATGTTTTCCTTAATGTGCATTAAAACTGGAGCTTATCGGCTCATTTGATAAACTCTTTCTGAAATTATGTCCTGATATAGAGATAGTGTATAGTTTGCTTCAATCAGCCACTATTTTCCGAATATACTAATTCAGCAAGAGAAAAAGCACTCCCAAGGAGAAGCCATGGTATATACAAGGAAAAAATATTACAGAATAAAATTAGACATAGAAAAAATGTACACACTTGCACATGTACATACACATACAGTTTGAGGATATTTTCAGTGAAACAGAAAGGTAGTTTACTTTTCCCAAATCAGAAGAAAAAAAAAAAGAGAGAGAGAAAATTCTATCAGTGCAACATAAAAGGAAAGAAAAGAAAGAAGCAAAAGCATATGGAGCAAAACCAAAATATTAGAAATAAGTTCAAATATATCAGTAATCAAAACATAGATAAAAAGGAATGATTGAATTGAATCAAAACTTAAACCTATTGTTCCATAGACACAATGGAATATTACACAACCATCAAAAAATTTGAAATCTTGCCATTTGCAATGACATGGTTGGAACTAGAAGGTATTATGCTAAATGAAATAAGTCAATCAGAGAAAGACAATTGTCTTATGATCTTACTGATATGAGGAATATAAGAAACAAGGCCTCTGGGAAGAGAGGAAAAGATAAAACAAGATGAAGCCAGAGAGGGAGACAAACCATAAGAAACTCATAATCATAGACAACAAACTGAGGGTTGCTGGAGGGGTGTGGGGTGGAGAGATGGGTTAACAGGGTGATGGGCATCAAAGAGGCCACATGATCTAATGAGCGCTGGGTGTTATATAAGACTGATGAATCCCTGACCTGTACCTCTGAAACTAATAATACATTATATGTTAATTAATTGAATTTAAATAGTTTAAAAATCAAATATAATAAAATAAAATGTTGGTACTGGCCACAAATTTAAGGTGGCAGATAAAAAGCAAATACTTTAGGAACATCGCCAAAGGCAAGGGAAGCAAGGGCAAAAATGAACTATT
>NW_019156607.1:0-3263 GCF_002288905.1 Enhydra lutris kenyoni | reverse complement strand
GCCTGGGCTTCACCCCGGTTAAGCCTCTGGAGCGATGTCCCTCAGCGGAACAGACTTAATTTTAAAAGTCCCGATTTTGTGCGCCGTTGCTCCACCGCTTGCCGGGAGCCGGCCCCTCCCCCCGCGGTCTATCTTCCTATCGCTTTGGATTCACTTCTCCGCCCGTCCTACCTTTCAGAAAGTGGTTGATTTTCTGTTTCTAGAGTTGCTGTTCTTCTTCTCTTTGATCTCCCGTTGGATTTGTAGGTGTTTGCAATCTTTAGATAAGCTATCTAGCTGATCTCCTGCTACCTGAAGTAGTCTCAGCCTGCTACTTCTCTGCCATCTTGACTCCTCCCCGGTTTACTTATTTTTTATTGAAACATAACTAACATACATGTTATATTAGTTTCAGGTATACAACATATCCAACAATTCTACACATTACTCTGTGTTCATCACAGTAAGTAGTATACTATATATTATCATAATAATATTTACTATACTCCTTATGCTGTAGTTTTCATCTCCATGAATTATTTATTTTATAGCTGGAAATCTGTGCCTCTTAATCCCCTTTATTTATTTCACTGATCCTTCCATCCATCTCCCTACCCTGGCTGGCAACCACTAGTTTGTTCCCTGTAGTTAGAAGTCTGTTTTTTCTGTTTAATCACTTGTTTTGTTCTTTAGATTGCATATATAAATGGTATTTGTCTTTCTCTGACTTCTTTCACTTAGTTAATACCCTCTAGGTCCATCTATGTTGTTGCAGATGGCAAGCCCTCATTTTTTCCTTTTTTTTTTTTTTTTTTTGGCTGAGTAGTATTCCATTGTATATATATCACATCTTTTATCTTCCATTCATCTATCAATGGACACTGGGTTGCTTCCATAGCTTAGCTACAATGAATAATGCTGCAATAGGTGAGAGGTGCATGTATCTTTCTGATTTAGTGTTTTTGTTTTCTTTGGATAAACATGCAGTAGTTAGATGACTGAATCTTATGGTATTTTTATTTTTAATTCTTTGAGGAACTTACATGCTTTTTTCCATAGTGGCTGCCACAATTTAGATTCCTATCAAAGGGCATGAGAGGATTCTCTTTTCCTGCACATTCTTACCAGCAGAGTTTCTTGCCTTGTTGATTCTAGCTATTCTGACAGTTGTAAGGTGATATCTCATTGTGGTATTGATTTGTATTTTCCTGATGATTAGTGATGTTGAGCACAATTTCATGTGTCTGTTAGCCATCTGTACAACTTCTTTGGGAAAATCACCTATTAGGAATCTCTGCCCAATTTTTATTTGGGTTAATTGGGGGTTTTCTATGTTGAGTTGTATAATTTCTTTATATATTAGGATATTAACTCCTTATTGGATATATCATTTGTAAATATCTTCTCCTATTCAGGAGGTTGCCTTTTCATTTCATTAATGGTTTCCTTCACTGTGCAAAATGTTGTAGGATTTTTTTTGTTTGTTTGTTTGGTATACTCCCAATAGATTGTTTATTTGTTTATTGGCAATAGATTTTTATTAACAAAATATTTGAATAGAACAGTTTATATCCTTGTGGCCCCTTCATCTTGCAGTTTTCTGCTTCTTCACAAGTTTACCTGTAATTGAATTATAGTGCCTCAGCAGATGTTTATATCAGGTAAAAATAATATAAGACTGAGTACCTGGGTGGCTCAGTTGGTTAAGCAACTGCCAGGTCATGATCCCAGAGTCCCATGATCGAGTACCATATCAGGCTCCCATCTCCATGGGGAGTCTGAGTCTACTTCTCCCTCTGACTTTCTCCCCTCATGCTCTCTCTCACTCTCTCTCTCCCAAATAAATAAATAAAATCTTTTTTTTTAAGATTTTATTTATTTGACAGACAGAGATCACAAGTAGGCAGAGAGGCAGGCAGAGAGAGAGGAAGAAGTAGGCTCCCTGCAGAGCAGAGAGGCTGATGCGGGGCTCAATCCCAGGACCCTGGGACCATGACCTGAGCAGAAGACAGAGGCTTTAACACACTGAGCCACCCAGGTGCCCCAATAAATAAAATCTTTAAAAAAAATAATATAACATTGACAATATGAAAATTCCAAGGCTGCTTTTCCCTCACTGCTATTCTCTGCACCTCTACACCTCTCTGATATTTAATGTTTTTTTGGAGGGAGAGATGAACCATGAGAGAATATGGCCTCTGAAAAACAATCTGAGAGTTTTGAAGAGGTGGGGGGTGGGGTGGGTGGGAAGTTGGGTGAGCCTGGTGGTGGGTATTATGGAGGGCACTTATTGCATGGAGCACTGGATGTGGTGCATAAACAATGGATTCTGGTGCACTGAAAAGAAATTAAAAAATTTTAAAAAATCATTTCCCTAGGCTACCTAATTAAAATTATTCAACTAAACATTAGAATATACTCCTCAGGAACATCTTTCTCCAGAGACATTTTAATTGCTTTTTCTAAGAATCTCCTGTGACTATTTTGAGGGGTGGAGCGAAGATAAAGCGAGTCTGTTTGTTTTGGAAACAAGAGTTGGAAAACCAACTTTTCCTACTGGAAGGGAAGAATAAGTTTTTTTTTTTTACAAAATTACAACTCATCTTTATTTTACCAAAGTTACTGGGAGTCAGGTAAAATGTTATATTAGTAGGTCTCCCTAGAAACTAGAGTTAGGATATTTTTATTTTCTTTTTTTTTTTAATTTATCTATTTGACAGATAGAGATGACAAGCAGGCAGAGAGGCAGGCAGAGAGAGAGAGAGAGGAGGAAGCAGGCTCCCTGCTGAGCAGAGAGCCCAATGCTGGGCTCGAACCCAGGACCCTGAGATCATGACCTGAGCTGAAGACAGAGGCTTTAACCCACTGAGCCTACCAGGCGCCCCAGGATATTTTTATTTTCATAGAAATTTTGGAAAATAAGGGATACTAAATGCTGGCTCGTGGACTGTGTAACTTAGGATAGTTCCCTTACGTTTCAAGGATTTCCTCTCTCAAACATTTTTTTCATTCCTATGCAGATCACCTCATTCCTATATCTGTTATTTCTTGATTCTCACTCATGGCTTGAGCCTCTCCTTTTGAACGAAGAGCAGCAAAATATACAACTTTGTCACCTCTATTTGCCTATTTCACTGTAACTACTGCCTAGATCCACATTTTTCTCCTTCTTTTACTTATTTATTTTGAGAGTCTAACCCACATTCCAGGAAAGCTCAGTCTCTAGTTCTCCATGTTACCAGGCAGAAATTTAGAGCAGAGGTCCATTTTGCTGCTGGCCTCCC
>NW_019156606.1:0-3265 GCF_002288905.1 Enhydra lutris kenyoni | reverse complement strand
TGGAGAAAGGGGAACCCTCCTACACTGTTGGTGGGAATGCAAGCTGGTGCAACCCCTCTGGAAAACAGCATGGAGGTTCCTCAAAAAGTTGAAAATAGAGCTACCAAACTATGGAAAGAACCTAGATGTCCATCAACAGATGAATGAATAAAGAAGATGTGGTATATATATACAATGGAATACTATGCAGCCATCAAAAAATGAAATCTTGCCATTTGTGATGACGTGGATGGAACTAGAGGGTATTATGCTTAATGAAATAAGTCAATTGGAGAAAGACAACTATCACATGATCTCCCTGATATGAGGAAATGGAGATGCAATGTGGGGGGTTTGGGGGGTAGGAAAAGAATAAATGAAACAAGATGGGATTGGGAGGGAGACAAACCATAAGAAATACTTAATCTCACAAAACAAACTGAGGGTTGCTGGGGGGAGGGGTGTTGGGACAGGGTGGTGGGGTTATGGACATTGGGGAGGGTATGTGCTATGGTGAGTACTGTGAAGTGTGTAAACCTGGCGATTCACAGACCTGTACCCCTGGGGCTAAAAATACATAATATGTTTATAAAAATTTTTTTTAAATTAAAAAAAAGAAATATATATTTGGAAAAAAAGGAAAAATGTGTATTTTGTCATTCAGATAATCAAATAGATATTATTCATATATTTGTTTTTTGTCTGTGATTCCTGGCTCACAGTTCCTTCAACCCTCAGAATTTCCTAAGTGGTAGGAGCTTAAGAGTTTTTCTTACATCATGTTACTAAAATGACTTTTGGAAAGTGCATAAAGATGAGGGCTGGTTGCCGGGAGAACTGATCATGTAATTAAAAGATTGGAACTTTCAGTCCCACACCCAGACCTTTGGGGGAAGGGAGAGGGGCTGAAGATTGAATCAGTCGCCAATGACCAATGATTTAATCAGTCATGCCTATGTAATGAAGCCTCCATAAAAACCATGTTTCTCCAAAGGATGGGGTTCAGAGAGCTTCAGTGTTGATGAGCACGTAGAGATTTGGGGACAGTGACATGTCTAGAGAGCTCATGGGAGCTCTGAGCTCTTTCTCTGCACCTTGCCCTTTATCTCTTCCATTTGGCTGCTCCTGAGTTATATCCTTTTATAATAAACTGGTAATCTAGTAAAAAAAAAAAAAAGGTATGGGATGCAGCAAAAGTAGCTCTAATGGGGAAGTTCATAGAAATTCAGGTCCTCATCGATCCAACTGAACGCTCTCCAATAATCAACCTAATATACATAGGAAATAAGTGGTAAAGCAAACAAAGGAACAAGCAAATCCCCAAATCAATAGGTAGAAGGAAATAACAAAATGGAAAGTGGAAATAAATCCAACGAAGACTAGAAAGACAAAAGATCAAAGAAAATATGAGCTGCGTTTTTTGGAAAGATAAACAAAACAGAAAAACTTTTAGCTAGACTCACCAAGAAAGAGAGAGAGCTCAAATACAATCAGGAAAGAAAGATAAATGATTCCTGTCTTACATCAAAATCCTGGAGGAGAACACAGACAACAACCTTTTCAACCTTGGGCACTGCAACTTCTTGCAAGACATGTCTCCAAAGGCCAGGGAAACAAAAGCAAAAATGAACTACTGGGACTTCATCAAGATAAAAAGCTTCTGCACATCAAAGGAAACAATTAACAAAACTAAAAGGCAACCTACATAATGGGAGAAGATATATGCAAATGGCATGACAGGGAGAGTCTGGTATCCAAGATCTACAAAGAACCACTCAAACTCAATGCCCAAGAAACAATGAAACCCCTCAAGAAGTGGGCAGAAGACAGGAAGAGACATTTCTCCAAAGAAGACACACAAATGGTCAACAGGCCATGAAAAATGCTCCACATCATTTGTCATCTGGGAATTCGAAACCACAATGAGATACCACCCCCCAGCAGTTAGGACGGCTAAAATTAACAGGACAGGAAACAACAACTGTTGGCGAGGATGTGGAGAAAGGGGAACCCTCTTACACTGCTGGTGGGAATGCAAGCTTGGTGCAGTCACTCTGGAAAACAGCATAGAGGTTCCTCAAAACATTAAAAATAGAGCTGCCCTACGACCCAGCAATTGCTCTCCTCGTATTTACCCCAAAGATACAGATGCAGTGAAATGAAGGGGCACATGCTCCCCAATGTTCATAGCAGCAATGTCCACAAGAGCCAAACTGTGGAAGGATCTGAGATGTCCTTCAACAGAGGAATGGATAAAGAAGATGTGATACATACATACCATAGAATAGTATTCATCCATTAGAAGGGATGAATGCCCACCATTTGCATCGACATGGATGGAGCTGGAGGGGGTTATGCTAAGTGAAATCAGTCAAGCAGAGAACAACAATAATCATATGGTGTCACTCATATGTGGAACACAAGGAATAGTGTGAAGGACCACAGAGGAAGGGAGAGAAAACTGAATGGGAAGAAATCAGAGAAGAAGACAAACCATGAGAGACTCTTAATCATAGGAAACAAACTGGAGGAGAGGTAGATTAGGAGGCAGGGTAATTAGGTGATGGGTATTAAGGAGGGGACATGTGGTGATGAGGTCTGGGTGTTACATGCAACTAATGAATCACTGACCATTATATCAAAAACTACCTTGGCTGACTGAATTTAAATTAAAAATGTGAAAAACTCTAAAAAAAAAAAAAAAGGAAAGAAACATGAGCTATTACAATGAATATCACAAAAATACAAAGGATCGTTAAAGAGTACTGTGAGCAAGTAGAGGCCAACACCTTGGACAACCTAGAAGAAGTGGTAAGTTCCTAACAACAATCTAGAATGAACCGTGAAGGGAAAAATATCTGAAAAGACTGATCACTAGTGAAAATATTGATTCGATAATCAAATCGTCCCAAGAAACAAATGCCCAAGACCAAACAGTTTCACTGAGGAGTTCAATCAGATGGTAAAAGAAGAAGTAATACCAACCCTTCCCAAACTGTGTTTTAAAAAAGAGAGAAGGGCATACGTCCAAGCTCATTTCATGAAGGCAGCATTACCCTGCTACCAAAACAAGACATGGATGCCACAAGAAAAGGAAAGGCCACTCTTCCTCATGAATATAGATGCAAAATCCTCAACAAATTATCAGCAACATTAATTCAACCATCCTTCAGGAGAATCACACAACACGATCCAATGGGATTTATTCCAGAGACACAGGGATGACTCTACATCTGCATATCCACCAATAGCATGCACCACCTTAACAAAATAAAAGATAAAAATC
>NW_019156605.1:0-3267 GCF_002288905.1 Enhydra lutris kenyoni | reverse complement strand
GAAGCGTTTTAATCAGGAACGGATACTGGATTTTGTCAAATGCTTTTACTGCATCAATTGAGAGGACCATGTGGTTCTTCTCTCTTCTCTTATTGATTTGTTCTATCACATTGATTGATTTGCGAATGTTGAACCATCCTTGTAGCCCAGGGATGAATCCCACCTGGTCATGGTGGATAATCTTTTTAATGTGCTGTTGGATCCTGTTTGCTAGGATCTTGTTGAGTATCTCAGCATCCATGTTCATCAGTGATATTGATCTGAAATTCTCCTTTTTGGTGTGGTCTTTACCTTGTTTGGGATCAGGGTAATGCTAACTTCACAAAAAGAGTCTGTAAGTTTTCCTTATGATTCAATTTTTTGAAACAGCTTCAGGAGAATAGGTGTTATTTCTTCTTTGAAAGTTTGGTAGGATTGCCCATGGAATCTGTCAGGTCCTGCGCTCTTGATTTTGGGGAGGTTTTTGATTACTGCTTCAATCGCATTACTAGGTATCTGTTTATTCATGTTGTCAATTTCTTCCTGGTTCAATTTTGGGAGTTTATAGTTTTCCAGGAATGCATCCATTTATCTAGTTTGTTTAGCTTATTGGCTTATAACTGTTAATAATAACTTCTGATGATTGTTTATACTTCCTTGGTGTTTGTTGTGCTTTACCTGCCCCTGGCGTCTTCTGCCCCTGTAGTGATCCAGACATGTAAAATTCTTTTCTCAGGCTGATTTCATGGGTGATTGGATTTCTTTGATAAGTAATCAGCTCTCTTTAGGGTACAGGTTGAAAAGGTGCCTCCTCCTACTTCCCCACCATCTTGTTTCCCCCCTCTGGCATTTTAAATAATAAATCTGATATTAATGATAACATTTAATACCTATTGATACAACTGATCAAGATGCATATGTAGTTGTAGAAGTTATGCAGTTATAAAATAAATGAAGGAGACCATGTATAGAAAAAAAGTAGGAAATGATGGGGATTGCGATGAATCAAATAACACCATACCCTTCTCTAGAGTTCAACTTGCCTCCCAGCCTTGCTAGATTTTCCTGAAAAGAAGTTAGTAATGTGGGCTTATATATGAACCATTAACTTCTAACATTGACAAACAATTGAAAACAAATACAAGCAAACCAAAAAATCTGTTAATACTGTATTTACTATTTAGACTTCAATCTACTGGTTCTCTGGTTTAGGATTCTTTCTATCATGATAATTACAATAAAATTCATAGTTGTGCTCTCTCTGGCTAGTTTAAGTGTACATTTAATTTTACACTAAAGTTTTCTGCTGAATATTTACTATTTTAAGTTTCCATGTGAGAACTACACCTGATATTATTTTCTGTTGATTATTGTTTAAAGTCTAGTGGTTTGAGGGACTCCTGGTTGGCTCAGTCAGTTAAACATCTGCCTTAACTAATTTAGTTATAATCCCTAGGGCCTACGTTTGAGCTCTGCATTGGACCCTGCAGAGAGTCTACTTCTCCCTCTTCTTCTGCCCCTCTCCATGCTCATGCTTTCCCTATTTTCCCTCTTTCTCAACTACACAAATACGATGGGTATTAAAGAGGGTATGTATTGCATGTAGCATGGGGTGTTATATATGTAAACAGTGAATCTTGGAACAGTACATCAAAAACGAATGACATACTGCATGGTGACCAACATAATTAAAAAAAAAAAAAACTTAAAGAAAATAAAAATCTGTGGTTTTGAAAAAATACATATAATTTCAGAATCTTTTCTACATAATCATATAGAGCAGTTTCTGTGACTCAATTCTTAACCTACAAAATGGGGATGCTACAGATAATATTTATAATACCTACCTAGCAAATACAAATGGTTAATTCAATTTGACTTTCTATCAATCACAGGAAGCCAATTCATTTCAAGACTTCAATGTGAGGCTCAGGAGGCATAATATAGGATCAATTCATAGGGTCTAAGAAATCATAATTCACTCATTTAATACCTGTCTAGAGGACAATTGGAAAATTTTAAGTTGAGGCCAGTTCCACTACATGAAGTATCAGTACGCATTCTGAAAGTACCTTACGATACACCTGAATTTAACTGATATATTCAGAATCTGTACAGAATTCCACCTTAGTTGAACATGATTATCTTCAATCAGATTAGAGACCCCAAATTTGGGTGTAATATCCTTCATTGGATATATTACCATTCATAAGAAAGAAATACTAAAACCGCCCAGATGTATATAAAATGTCACTAGTCATACCTGTGTTAGTTAGCTGGGTTGCTAAAACAAAATGTGACAGACTGGATGAGTTAGGCAGAAGAAATTTATTTCCTCAGAGGTCTGGGATCTGGAAATATGAGATTAGATTGCCAGCATATTTTTGTTCTGAAGAGCAATCTCTTCCTGGTTTTCTGATGACAGCATTCTTGCTGTGTCCTGACAGACGGTTCTTGTCTCTCTTCCTCTTCTTATAAAGACACAGTTTTATTAGATTAGGCCTCATCTTTATTTCTTCTTCCAACCTTTATTACTTCCTTCAGGCCTTATGTAGAAATATAGTCATATTGAGGGTTAGCCCTTCAACGTATGGACTGAAAGATATGAATCTAATCTGTAACACTGTTTTTTTTTTTTTTAATGCCTATAGTCCCAGTGGCTGAGCCTATCATTAAAATCAATCTGGTATGTAGTCACTATGAATTCTCACATGTATTGATTAATGAGCTATTAGATTTTGTAATTCAAGTAATGAGCTATTAGCTTTTGTAATTTAAGACAGGAAGTATGATAAAGGACTTAAAGTGTGAAATAATTGATTATTTTTCTTAAAGAATAGGCTTTGAGTTGCATACTCACCTTCCCTCTTCTGAAAGGTTTCAGAAGAGGTTAACCAGCTCTCAAGAGGGGCAATTTTCACTAACATTAACTAACATAACTTCTGAAAATCAGGCTCATCCCCTAAATAATTTAACATTATTAAGAGCAACACAAGCAGCCTCACCTCCTGAAAATGATGTGTTAGGAAGTCCTTTGCACTATCTATGAAATTTATCAGTTAAAAAAGATTATTAGTCTAAGTCTATGAATTTTAGTAAACATTTCACAGGAATTCTGCAGAAGGGATAAATATGTTAATAGGTCATGATGAAAGATGTAACCAGAGAAATTCAAATTACAGAAAATTATATTTTAAAATGACAATTTCTTCAACAAATAAATGACATTTCAGAAAAAATTGGGAATGGAAATTTTTAATTAAAAGAGACTTAAGAGATGGAACAACC
>NW_019156604.1:0-3267 GCF_002288905.1 Enhydra lutris kenyoni | reverse complement strand
TGATGCTCAACTTCAAAGCTAAAAGATACTTTATATTTTGGATGGGAAGATGAAAGGGCTGTGCAGGAGCTTTGTTACCACCTCAGGGAACGGGTTCTCAAAGGTAATGGAGAAATAAGATTGAAGCATTCCCTATGAGCAAACTGTTAGTGTTTCTGGATACAATACAGTGAATGGGCTTTGTGCAGAGAGTGGAGAAATCAGAAAGTCACTCTAGCATGTGTTGTGCCCGAGTTTTCACGTCTGAGAGACCACCAAGGAGCCAAGCACCGATGCAATCACACGAGGGTTTATTTGACAAGCTTAAGCTTGGGCCCAAGTACACCCGACACAGTGGAGTAGGGACTTGGACCCTGAGCTTAGTTAAGGCAGGGGTATTTCTGGGTTCCTGTTACTAAAGCAGGGTGGGGATTCCTGGAACCAAAGCAGGGTGGGGCTTACTAAAGCAGGGCGGGGGCCTCTGGAACTAAAGCAGGGTGGGGCTTCCTGGAACTAAAACAGGTTGGGGGGTACTAAAGCAGGCTGGAGGAAAGTTCAGCCCTTGGGCACAGGGGTCTGAGATGGCTGCCGGACCTGAGATAGCTGTACTTATGCTAAGGCTAAACCTGAGGTGGGATGGCCTGGATTTTCTCAGCCTCCACAGAGGGAGACCTGTCTCTTGGAGAGTTATATTTCTCTGATTATTTTCTAAAGATTTTATTTATTAATTGCCAGAGACAGCGAGAGAGCATAAGCAAGGGGAACAACAGAAAGAGAGGGAGAAGCAGGCTCCCTGCTGTGCACAGAACCCCATGCGGGGCTTGATCCCAGGACGCTGGTATCATGACCTGAGCAGAAGGCAGATACTAAACCATCTGAGCCACCCAGGTGACCCCATATCTCTAATTCTTATGTTATTCCTTCTTCAGGAACAATGAGAGAAACTTAGAGGACTTTTTCAAATGCTATGTTTGTATAAATGCTGTTATTTTCAAAAGAATAGGTGCTTGGTAGAAATTATTTAGCAAAGTAGGAAGAACATCAAGTTTGATGGGATCAAGTGAAGGGATTGCCTAGGTGTGAGCTCCATCACTGCCAGATTCTGTCCAGAGTGACTTTGACAAAATCACCTTCTTCCTCCTCTCCTCTTAGGTTTATCTCACTTGTTGAAAAAAAAAAATGTCCATACTACATTTTACATAGTTTTCTGTAAGAACCAACTGAAATACTACAGGTGAATCATAAATGGTGAGGAGTTAAGCTAAATCACTTACTGAATTTTTTAAAGTATTTATTTTATTGCAAAGTGTTCCAGGATTTGAAATGGTAGGAACTAGGGATATATGTGTCTAATGACATTTTGTTTAAAATGCTGCTAGTACCCTCAATTTCCTTGTTATAATGGCCACACCTACTTTTCTTTGGTTCAAATTCAACACTGATAACTTCCATTCTAAACGTAGTGGTTTAGGATACTGATTCTGAATCCAAATTCATGAGTTTGACTCTCATTTCTGTCACTTACTAGTGAGCTACGTTAATTCTTCTTACTTTTTACTGCCTTGTTTCTTCCTCGTAATGGGGATTATAATAAACGCCACTTACCCAATGAAGATATTTGGTGTATTAAATGACATAATACCTGTCACACACATAGTGAGGAACCACACATTATGGCTATTTTTCTTATTTTCACACCAACTCAGCAAGGCAAATAAAGCAAAAGAACTTACCCACCTAAAGGCAACTTAATCACCCCACCTGTGTCCCTCAGCCCATCCATTTCTCATTCTTCAAAGACACTGATTCTTGCTATACTTCTCCCTTCTCTCTTTTCTTAGAATCTTTGACTTTCTATGTTTATTGTATGATATCCTTAAACTTCATAAATCTCAATTTTTCACCAGTAAACAACTCTTTGCTTAGAACATGAGAATTGATGTTCCTAATATATTTTCCCAATCCTCTCTTTTCTTGCCTTTCCATTCATCAAATAATCCTAAATAAAATACCTTTGGGGGGAAAAGGTTATGCTTTGAAAACTCCTATGTCTAGTATAAGTTTATATCCAATTTCTTGATTCTATAACTTCTCTCCTTCCAATCCCTAACCATAACTTCTTTCTTAACCTTCTTTTATTTTTCTCTGTTTCATTGGAGAAGACTCATTCATTTTCTTGGCTTCAGTGATAATCTCTATGAGGAAAACTCCAAAATTTCTATCATGGGACCTGATCTCTCTCTGATCCAACTTTTCATTGAGTGGTTTATCACAAAAATTAAAAAAAAAATATTTACACCAAACACAAAGTTTTCACTCAGAATTAGCCCTTTTTTCTAATTTACCTTTCCCTATTAATAGTGTTTCTATTGTCCCAGCCCCTCAGATCTGAAATTATAAAGATGCATTTGACTAATTCCTCTTATTTATTCACTTTATTCTGAAAATATAGAGAAATCCATAGTTTTATTTATAAAGAATTATTTTGTTCTTCACCTTCTTCCTAGTCCATAGTTATGGGCCACAGTTCAACCACAATTAAATGACAGTTACATCCCTTTCTTTAACTTTTCCAGGATTACTGTTGCTTTCTCATCCAATTTTTCTGATTATAATTAACAGCCAAGAGAGATAATTACATTGGCTTTCATCTTAGGAGCCCCTGACTGAAAGCCTAAATGTCCATCATCGTTGCCAGACCAAATCTAAAGTCCAATGACGTGTTTTCAGATTTCCCATTGCCCAAAAAAGACCTACATAAAATGCTCATAACTCATTACTTTGTAACACTTCTGTTCTACTCAGGCTTACCTCTTTAATGCTCCCCAAAAACACGTTGCAGCATTCCTTACTCATAGCTGCAACTGTTATATGAGGATATGTCTTTCCTACCACCAAAACAAATTCAATCACACTGTATTAGCTTTATATATGTCATAGTAGGGTGAGACGCAATTCCTAGTTCTTAGTAGTTTACAACAACAACAAAAAATTCTCACTCACGCTGCCCTAACATCAGTAGCTCTGTGATTCTCTACATAATCTCAATGCTGACCTCAAATTCAGAGAGCAGTCTCACCTGTGACAATGAAATTCTTGTGGAACTCACATTAAACAAAATGGTATGGGCTGTTAAAGCTTTTCCTCTAAGTGTAACATTTCATATCAGTTCACATTCCTCTATACAAAGCAAGCCACTCGGTGAAGTTTGATGCCAGTAAACTGTTCTACAACTGAAGGGCTGTGATGTGTGCTTATTACATGAAAAGGATGCCTTTTCACATTAAA
>NW_019156603.1:0-3267 GCF_002288905.1 Enhydra lutris kenyoni | reverse complement strand
CAGAACACTTTTAGGGGGTAATTGCCATCCTACGCTTACTTGTGGGGATTTCAGGCCTGTGAGTTAGAAAAGCGTTTCTGCCGATGACATTTTCATCATCTGTGGATACTGTTGAGAAGTGGTCAGAGGCCTTGAGAAGGGGACAGTGGCTCACTGTGGCCTACTGAGGTGTTTACATGGGAGGCCTCAGATAGTAAAACTTCTTATTTATTTAAAAATATTCCTTGCATACCAAAAATCCATCGGTGACCCTTCTGGGACTCTGAAGACTTTCCTAACCTCACACACACACACACACACACACACACACACACACACACACGAGTAGTATCATTTTCCCCATATTTAAAATGTGCATAGGTGGTAGGGCACAATACACCTCATTCTACAACTTCCTTCTTCTTCTGAATTATGTACCATCGTGTTGTAGCCATGTCAACACAAGGACGTACTTTATTCTTTTAACTGCTGCGTAGTTGTCCATTCTCACGTTTCTGTGACGTGCAAGTGCGCACGTGTGAGTGTTTGCCTGTGTCTGTGTACGAGTGTAGTGTTTTATGCAGTGGTCCCGACTCAGTCAGTGGGGTGGGCCATGAAATACTTTTAATCTCCCCACACCATCCTCACATACGTGAGCTGAATTTTCTTTTCTCATCATGTAGTATTTCCTCATATTCCATGATTTCTGCTCAACTTCACATGTTGACATTTACTCTGAAATGTCAGTAAAACATTAAATTTAATTCTCACTCCTTTCCCAGGACCAAGTAGAATTTTTTCCTAAAATGCAAGGCTCATTCAACATTTAAAAAAATATATTAAATGCACTTCATTATATTAATAGACTTAAGCAAGAAAACATAGGATCATATCAGTGGATGCAAAAAAAATATTGGACAAAATTTCATATCCCTTCATGATAGAAAATCTCTCAGTAAATTAAGTATAGACAAAACTTAATAAAGCTAATAAAAAGACATTTACAAAAACTTAGAATGAAAATCCTCTGTGATGCAGGATGCCTGGGTGGTTCCATTGGTTAAATGTCTGCCTTCAGATCAGGTCATGATCCTGGAGTCCTGGGATCAAGTCCCGCATTGGGCTCCCTGCTCAGTAGGGAGTCTGCTTCTCCCTCTGCCTCTGCCTGCTGCTCCCCTGCTTGTGCCCCCTCTCTGTCTGACAAACAAATAAATAAAATGTTAACCAAAAATTCCTCTGCAATGGTGAGTGATTCAGTTCTTTCTCCCAATGATAAAGAATAAACAATGTTGTTCTTTCTCACTGCTTGTATGAAACATAATACCGGAATTACTAGCCAATACAATAAAGAAAAATAAAGAAATAAAAGGCATAAAAATTGTGAAGAATTAAATAAAACATAATTTTCTGCTTATAAAATCTAAATAATCTACCAAAAATTTCTTAATACCAAAAGTAATTTTAACAAGGTAGCAGGATACAAGATCAATATTTTAAAAATCCAGTTATATCTCTAGATATTTATACTTTACAATTGGAATTTTAAATTAAAAGGAATACCACTTGAAATAGAACACTAAAAATGAAACACATCACATTTGAAATTAACAAAATAAGTATAGAAATCAGAAATTAAATAAGACCTGAAATCTGTCAAGATATTCTGGGGTCAAGGTTTAGAATACTAAATGCTAATAAGACACTAACCTTCTCTACTGTAATGTACCACTTCAGTAAAATTCTATACAAAATCCTGGCGAGACTGTAGATAATCAAAAGCTGATTCTAAAATAATGGGAAGGCACAGGGAGTAGTATAGCCAAAAAATTGATGAAAAAAAAAAAAAGAAAAAGAGGGGCACCTCGGTGGCTCAGCGGGTTAAGCCTCTGCCTTTGGCTCAGATCATGATCCCAGAGTCCTGGGATCAAGCCCTGCATCGGGCTCTCTGCTCAGCAGGGAGCCTACTTCCCTCTCTCTCTGTCTCGCTCTGCCTACTTGTGATCTCTCTCTCTCTCTGTCAAATAAATAAACAAAATCTTAAAAAAAAAAGAAGGTGGAGGACTTATGCTACTAGATTTCCAAACTGACTTTAAAGCTATGACAATTAAAATGTCGTGTTAATGGCAAAAAGATCCACATGTAGATCAAGGGACAGAATAGAATGTCTGAAAACAAACCCACAATATGTGGTCAACTCATTTTGATGAAGGTTCAAAGATACTCAAAGGAGAAAGATACTCCTTTCAACACACGTTATTGGAATAAGAAGGTGTGCATATGCAATGAAATAAACATCGATATACACCTCACATTGTCTAAAAAAAATTTGGCTGTAAATGGATTATATGCCTCAATGTACAATATTAACCTACAAAACCTTTAGAAGATAATATAAGAGAAAATCTGCTCACCTTAGCTTTTGTATGCGTTTTCAGCTATAACAAAAAACAGCCTATAAAATGGTGATAAATTAACATCCGTAAGATTTTAAATTACTACTTGCAACAAATAATGTTAAAAAGATTAAAAGAAAACCCACAGAGTGGGAGAAGATATTTTCCGAGTCACGTAGCATATGAAAGATTTTTATTCTTTCCAGATGTATAATGGCACTAGTCCCCCATGCAAATCTCTTCCTGTAGTCCTGGGTTCACAGTCCCTGTCCGGCAGAGTGCAGAACACTTACGGGTGTGGGGACGTGAAGAAGAACTATGAGAAGGGAGCTTCTTTTCTGAAAACCCCACAGATGGAAAAAATATGAAGTAGTTTATTAATGCACAACTTCTGTTAGATTGCAAATTCCTACTGTGCTCATACTTTGACATACAGCTTCGCCCACCTTGGTTTCCTGTATTTTCAGCAACGTGTTGGTGGCTTCGCTCTACAAGTCGGGAAGAGATTAGGACCGAGAATGCATGGCTGTGTCTGTTAGGCAAAGACACTTAATTTTAGTCGCTGAGCACAATGGGGTATCTTTGAGAGTTTTGAGCGGCGGAGAAAAGTGACAAAGAAGTCAGGGAGAGTCATCTGGCTAGGAAGTAGGACAGGCGGAAGAAGGTGGAGACGGAAAGGTAGATTTCGAGGCATTCAGATCACACGGCTATTTGAGTCTTTTTAGGTCCAGATTCTTAGCATGACTTTTTGTATTTGACATTAATGCAATTTGACACTTTTTAGGTTTTGTAGTTCCTTATTACCAAATACAAACTTCCTGATTCACAAGAGGAAGCTCAGTATTGTGGAGACCGCTCATCGCTATGGGTTTTCGACAGATTTTTTCCTTTTTTT
>NW_019156602.1:0-3268 GCF_002288905.1 Enhydra lutris kenyoni | reverse complement strand
GCGGGACAGGGGAAGTTAGCTTAGAGGTCTCCCACATGGAAAGATTCGACAGCAGAGTCCTCCGAATGGATGCCTGGAAACCCCACCCCGCGTTACCACAGCAGTCAAGGAAAGGGCAGCTTTGATACGCAGCCTCTGGTTCGAAAATCCAATGATCTGAGTCGACAGAGGTTCTCAGTCTGACGGGTCACAATGCTACTTGGTGTCCAGGGAGACCTTAGAATGTGGCTGTGGCTCTGGGGCCATGCAGGAATCTCCTAGGCTGAGGGTTGGTCCCGGTTCTCAAGAGCAAGGTTTCCTTCCTGAGACCAGAGGGATTCTATTGTATGCCTAGGGGCCACACGTTGGGCCACAAGTTCGTTTTCCAGAACAGTCCTGAGGGACGGAGGCCTGGAATCTTAAGCTAGGTATTGGATGAGGTTCTAGGTGTATGTCAGGTTCAATCTTCAGACTCAGGTCCATTGGCGTGCGTTCCTTCCTGCAGGTAGGTGCTGAAGGTGTGTCAGTCAGACTGCGCATTTTTTCCAGAGCAGCCTATGAAATTGGTGTGTGTTCAGGTGGCTTGAATGTTTATCCATTCTAGAAGGTTGGGCAACTGAGATGTGTAGAGTTCCCTCGGGAGAGCAGGCCCAGTGATGCTGTTTGGTTCTGGAGGTCCCATCCTGGAGAGATGTGGTCACGGCTTTGGGAACCAAGTCTTCCGACACCAACTCGGGGAAGAATTAGGAGTGAAGTTATGGCAGGACTGAGCTGTAGACCCTGAAATCAGCTCCTCAGGATTTGAAATTCGGGTGCCTGGGAGCAGAAGCAGAGGCTTTTCTTTCTGGACTCTATATCTAGGATGGCCTCGGAATGAGAGGGTTGCTACATGGGTACATTGGAGTATCTTCCTATCTGGGGTTTCTCCCAGGCTCCCAAGAGTTTGCTGTCTTTCTGGGTGAAGGGAAGAGTGCTGTTTTCCATGTCAGGTGTCCCGCCCAAACAAGGATTCCAGAGTGGGGTTGTGGGTCACCTGGCCTGGACAACACAACCAAGGGTTAGGATTTGGGCCAAGAGGCACGAGAGGCCTGCTCTCTGGCTTCCTGGTTCAGCCCCCAACAGGGTGTGCTTTAAAGGGGTCTCAGGCTGAGGGTCCCAATGCCTGCTTGTGCCCAGCTGCCCCTCCTGAGTGGGCATGGTCTCATGGGCCATGTAGTTGGCTCCAACTAAGAGTAGTACAACCATCTAAACATCCACATACCTGCCATGAGGAAGGAGGAGTACTCTACTGTGATTCAGGTTCCCCCATAGGCAGGGATTTGCGCTACCTTCTGGGGTCAGATACCTGCATACACAGGTTCGCAGGAGATGACGGGCTCTGACAAAGACAGAGCCAACCTGCAGCATATGGGTCGCGCTGTATGTCTGGCTGACAGGAGGTCGGGGCTCGGGCTGTGTCAGACAGAGCATCATTTCACAGGGCGGCCTATGTATCAGGGTGCCCTTGAGGCTATGCTGCTGGACCCTCATCTGGGGGTTCTGGGCAGACCCGTAGGGCATTTCTTCCTTCCGATGGGCAGGCAGAAGGCAGCTTTGTTTTTCCAGAATTCCCAATTTGGATGGCCTGCTGGCAAGGTGTGTGAGGATGGAAGTCAGGAAACCAGCTATGCTTATGTTCAGTGCCGAGGCCATATCAGTTCCAATGTGCAGCGTCTGTTTCGATATCTCAAGCACCTGAGGACATTCGAGTGTGAGATGTTTGCTCACGCTGGAATTTGTATCCATGATGGCCAACGAATGCTCGTGTGGCCTCAAGAAGCCTTGGCGGCTTTCCAAGCTTGGGCTTGTGAGCTGCTCCAAACAGCAAGGTGTCCTTCAGCGGGACAGTGGAAGTCCAGTTAGAGGGCCCCGGGTCCCCATTTGGAAAGATTCGATAGCAGAGCTCTCCGAATGGATGCCTGGAAACTCCACCTCCGTTACCACTGAAGCCTAGGAACAGGGCAGCTTTGATCCAGTGGCTCTGCTTCGCAGTTCCAAGGGATCTGAGTTGACGGAGGTTCTCAGTCTGACGGGTCACAATGCTGCTTGGTGTCCAGGGAGACCGTAGAATGTGGCGGTAGCCTGGGGCCATGCAGGAACCTCGTAGCCTGTGGGTGGGACCCCGTTCCCAAGAGCAAAGTTTGCTTCTCGGGACCAGAGGGGTTCTACTGTATGGCTCAGGGACCCCACTTTGGGCCATATGTTGGTTTTCCAGAACAGGAAGGAGTGACAGAGGCCTGAAAACCTAAGCTAGTCTTTGGATGAGGTTCTAGGGGCATGTCAGGTTCAATCTTCAGATCAGGTCCTTTGACGTGTCGTTTCTTCCTGCAGGTAGGTGCTGAAGGTTTTACAGTCAGACTGCACATTTTTTTCCACAGCAGTCTATGAAATTGGTGTGGGTTCAGATACCGTGAAGCTTTCTCCCATTCTGAAAGGTTTGGGCAACTGAGATGTGCAGAGTTCCCTCGGGAGAGCAGGCCCAGTGATGCTGTTTGGTTCTGGAGGTCCCATCCTGGAGGGTATGTGGTCACGGCTTTGGGAACCAAGTCTTCAGACAGCAACTCGGGGAAGACTTAGGAGCGAAGTTATGGCAGGCCCGAGCTGCAGACCCTGAAAGCAGCTCCTCAGGATTTGATATTCGGATGCCTGGGAGCAGTAGCAGAGGCTTTTATGTCTGGACTCTATATCCAGGATGGCCTCGGAATGATAGGGTTGCTACATGGGTCCATGCGAGGTTCTTCCTCTCTGGGCTTTTCCTCCGGCTCCCAGGAGTTTGCTGTCTTTCTGGGGGAAGGGAAGAGTGCTGTTTGCCACGTCATGGTTCCTGCCAGACAAGGATTCCAGAGTGGGTTTGTGGGTCACGTGGCCTGGACAACACAACCAAGGGTTAGGATTTGGGCCAAGAGGCACGATAGGCCCTCTATCTGTCTTCCTGGTCCAGCCCCCAACAGGGTGTGCTTTAAAGGGGTCTCAGTCTGAGGGTCACAAGGCCTGCTTGGGCTCAGCTGCCCCTCCTGTGTGGGCGTGGTCTCATGGGCCATGTAGTTGGCTCCCACTCTATAGCAGTACAACCATCTCAACATCCACATTCCTGCCATGAGGAAGGAGGAGTACTCTGCTGTGATTCAGCTTCCCCCATAGGCAGAGATATGCGCTACCTTCTGGGGTTAGATACCTGCATACCCAGGTTCGCAGGAGATGACGGGCTCTGACCAAGACAGAGCCCACCTGCAAGATATGGGTAACGCTA
>NW_019156601.1:0-3268 GCF_002288905.1 Enhydra lutris kenyoni | reverse complement strand
TGGACGGGACTGGAAGAGATTAGGCTGAGTGAAATAAGTCAAGCAGAGAGAGTCAATTATCCGATGGTTTCACTTATTTGTGGAGCATAACAAATAGCATGGAGGACAAGGGGAGATGGAGAGGAGAAGGGAGTTGAGGGAAATTGGAAGGGGAGGTGAACCATGAGAGACTATGGACTCTGAAAAACAATCTGAGGGGTTTGAAGGGGTTGGGGGTGGGAGGTTTGGGGAACCAGGTGGTCGGTATTGGAGAGGGCACAGATTGCATGGAGCACTGGCTGTGATACAAAAACAATGAATACTGTCACGCTGAAAATAAATTAAAAAATTTTTTAAAAATCAGAATCAATTTTTTATATATGTGTCTTGGATGTTTTTATCCCTATCATAATCTATGACTTTAGGTTCTGCTGTTTTCAGTTTTGTTTACATATCATTATCTTTACCAAGTCAACATTTCCCAATGCTCATTATGAATATTAAAATATTTTTGCCCCCATTTTATTGATATACTTGACACAGAGCACTATGTTTAAGGTACACAACATAATGATTTCACTTTCATATACCCTAAAAAGATTACCAGAATAAGTTGAGTTCTCTGCCATAACCTTTTGGAGATACAAAAATGAAGTACAGAAAAAAGAAAGAAAAGCTTTTTCTTTGTGATAACTCTTAGAATTGGCTCTCTTAACACCTCTCAAATACACCATAGAGCAGTATGAACTGTGGTCATCAGGTTGTACACCATATCCCTATTACTTATCTTAAAACTGTAAGTTTGAACCTTTTCACCATTCACTCAGTCCCTGCACCACCCTCCATCCTCCGCTTCTGGTCCCTTCAATCTGATCTCTTTTTCTGGGTGAGTTTTTCTCCTTTTACCTTTTTTGTTTCAGATTCCACATAGAAGGGAAAAATATATCTCTATCTAGTATCTATCTATAGCTATATACCTGCACATAGAGAGTATTTGTCTTTCTCTGTCTCACTTATTTCACTTGGCATAATGCTTGAAAGTCTATTACTGTCATCATACATAGTAGAATTTCCTTTCCTTATGGTTGGTTAAAATCCCATTATATAGGTAAACACTTCTTTATCCAGCCAACACTAATGGGCACTGATGTTTTTGGTGTCTTGGCTGATGAAAATAATGCTTCTTGAACATGAAGGTTGGTGTAGGAATTTCTTGCACATTTTCCTCTCTTCTCTATGGTATGTTCCCAGATGTAGAACTGTGGGATCCTACGGTAGATCTTTTTTTTTAATTTTTCGAGGAACCTCCATGGTGTTCTGCATTGTAAGTGTCTCAACGTGCATTCCCACCAGTGGTGCCCAAGGGTATACTTTGACCCATATCCTCACCAGCATTTGTTATCTCTTGTCTTAGGATAGCTATTCCAATTGATATGATGTGATATCTCATTATGCTCTCGGTTGCATTTTCCTGATGGTTAGTCATGTTGAGGACCTTTTCTCCAACCTGTTCCTCATGTGTTTATGTTCTCTAGGAAAATGCCAGAGTGCTGGACACTGTGTCTGGGGACCAGGGACAAGACTAGTCTCCATGAGACCTCCAGGGTCGTCCTTTGGACATACAGGGGAGGGTGCAGAAGAACTCTTCTGGCTGAGGTGAGGGTGCTGAAATAGTATAGAGAACACCGTGGGAGTGGATAGAAGAGGAGGAAAGGGAGGTTTCTGAGGTCCTTTCTTCTGCCCTTGGAGCCTGAAGATCTTGATCCTTTGCTCCTGTGACCCTGGAAACCAGTGCTTTGAGGACCCCCTAAAAAAGGTGTCTCTTTCTTTGTTGGTGTGCCTGCCTAGGGCTGTCCCAGGAGAGCTGGAGAACAGGATGAAGGGTGCTTCCCTGTCCATGGTTCCTCGTGAGTTCTGCTGGAGGAACTGTAACAGGAAGAGTCAGGCAGAGGCCATTGTGGTTGTCACCCTGCACAGAAACAGCCTGAAACTTTGAGTAGCATTTCTCCCTGCATTCTGTGTGGTTAAAACAGGAGGTGGGCTTCAAGACCTTCTCAATTATTCATTCACTAACTACACACTAAAGCACTCCCATATGCCAGGTAGCTTGGTGAGGCCATGTGTGGCACTGAAGATACCTAGGACTCCCTGCCTTCAGGATCTCACAGTCTAGAGATAGACCAAAGCACAAAATCAGACATGTGAAAGAAAAGAGCCAATGCTCTATAGGACAAATGGAACTGTGCTCTGAAGGAAGACTGTGGAGTCATTGGAGAGGAAGGCCTGAAAGGCCTCACTGATGGTGATGTTGCTGAGAACAGAATGAAAAAAAGGGAGCTAGTCCTGCACAAGTCTGGGTTCAGTGTGTCAGGAAGAAGGGACCTCTGCTGAAGATCCTCACTAGCAGAAGCCAGTTTGGTCAGAGGAGGTGAAAAAGGCATCTAGTGTGGCTGGATGGAAACTAGGAGGAGTACAGAGGGGAGGGAGGAAGGCAGGGAGAGGGGCTGAGGCCTGGGAGACAGTTCGTTATCTATTGTTCCTCTGTCACTGCACTGTCCCCATACCCTGCATTTCAAATGCATGTGTTTAATTTCCCACAGTTTTGTGGAATACGAATCTGGGCACAATGTAGTGTGTTTCTCTGGCCTCAAGTTACCTCAGAGCGTGTGGCTGTGACTGAGGCTATACTGGAAGAGGATTTTCTCCCACATTAGCTCCCATAATTGGGGATGCCAATTGGACTCAGAATCTGAGTTCCTCTTGTCTTTTGGCCTTCATTGCCTCAGTTCTCTGCCCTGCGAGCCCCTTTGGATGGCAGCTCAAAACATCTGTGCTTGATTTTTGGTTCCAAGTTAGGGAAGAACACGAGAAAAGTAACTAAGAAGTAAAAAAATCTTTGCATGACATCTAGAGAAACCCTAGACATGATATTTCATCATGTTGACTATATCCTGTGGGTCAGAAGCCAGTTACTAACCACCTAGAGGCTACAGAGTGGTGTCTATACCACAGGTCAGGATCCCTGAGAGACATTGTGAAGGCTGCTCCCCTCATAGACCAAAATGTATATGGAAAACAACTGAATAGTTTTACTACAGAGGATGAAGATGTATGCATCTTTGTGCATTTTCACCCCATCATGCTGCCCCAGTATAATAAGGCCAAGAGGGAAAGTGATGGTTCCAATATCATATGGCTGGGACCCAGGCCTCCTTTGAGCAGTCCTCCAGGCCAAGTCCCACCCTTTCTTGTAATTCTTCTGTCCTTAAATTTGTGCCTCATATACACA
>NW_019156600.1:0-3268 GCF_002288905.1 Enhydra lutris kenyoni | reverse complement strand
ATTTGTGGAGCATAACAAATAGCATGGAGGACAAGGGGAGATGGAGAGAAGGGAGTTGAGGGAAATTGGAAGGGGAGGTGAACCATGAGAGACTATGGACTCTGAAAAACAATCTGAGGGTTTTGAAAGGGCGGGGGTGGGAGGTTGGGGGAACCAGGTGGTGGTTATTAGAGAGGGCACGGATTGCATGGAGCACTGGGTGTGGTGCAAAAACAAGGAATACTGTTACGCTGAAAAGAAATAAAAAATTTTAAAAAAAATAAAAAATAAAAAAAATAAAAATTCTGTTCTCAATGAGATTTTAAGTTTCCTGTGGCCAGGGATCACAGTTCACAAATCTCTATTCCTCCTTAGCATCTCACTGATTCGTATAGACAATGCCTAGTTGAATGTTCCTTGCCTTAGATTAATTCACAAAGTTGACAAGATAATTCCATATTTAGCACAGACATGACAATGTACTTATCAAGAAGTCACATCTAAATAGCATTCTACATTAAAAATTACTATTAAAGAAGGATGGTTTGGGGGCATCTGGGTGGCTTGGCCAATTAAGCGTCTGTCTTTGGCTCAGGTCATGATATCAGGGTCCTGGAATCGAGTCCTACATCAGGCTCCATGCTCAGCGGGGAGTCTGCTTCTCCCACTCACTCTATTGCTACCCCAGCTTGTACTCTCTCACTCATGCACACTCTCTCTTTCAAATAAATACAATATTTTTTTTAAAGGATGTTTTGATTCTTTTTCTGGATCCCTTTAGGTATCCCTGTCTATTTTGCAGGGAGCAGATCAATAGAAATCCCTCTCACATATGGAAAAACTGAAGCATATGATTTAATTTCCAAAAAACTCATACAAAATAAGATTTAACAGCTTACCAGAATATCAGTTATCCTATACACTGTACATTTAGACTAATCATTTGATTTGTGACAATGAGTTTTTAAATAAGAATTGTTCATCTGTACTAAAAGAAAGAAATGTTAACGTTGTTCCTTCTGGAACTTGTAAAAACTTATTTACTAAACAATGAAATATACCCTAATGTTTTAAGCCAAACACTCTTCCCCAGCTCCAAAATGTTTTCAGAAATAACTTTTTCCTTGTTAATTTCCCAAATCTTGGCTGCATTTCCTGCTAATTTCAAACATATGTCATATAAGAAATATGTTATTTTTCCAAGCCTAATTTTGGCAGGAGGGCATTTTTGAACTGGAATAGAAAGATCTGGGGACAAATAAACAGGACAACTTGAAGCTGCCACAACTTCATAACAATTTTATCTTTTTCATATATCTCTAGGTCCACAAAGGCAAGGGCAACTATGAGGGGTAAGTGGGCTCTACTAAAAATTTCAGTATAAGGTAAAACACACCTTGAAATTTTATATCTGATTCTGTAATGTGCTTTACAAAAAGAATCACTTCTAAATCGTAATAACTATTTTAGGATATAGGATGTAAAGTGAACTTAAGACCATGATTACTAGAGTAATACAATCCTGATACTTCACTCTAGTTCCCTGAGATTTATAGTCAAAAGAAATAAATAGGTAAAGCAATGTTAAAAATTCTTCTTAATCTTCCAAAGGTTCACTGTACTGATACCATTTGGAAAACACCAGACATTTACAATTATATAAAATCTGTTTTCTTCAGATATTCTAAAACAGATTTTGTGAAATAGTAAGTACTCAAAAGATAAAAAGAAAGCGAATTCCTCACAGCTTTCTAGAGTACTTGAGGACCAAGACATACACTAAGGCACAAACATTTTTCTTCCTATAACCATTCAGATTTATAGTATAAGTAGGTAAGAAGAACAGTTAGTATAATAAAAAAGAAACCTCGTCTGCAGGCATGAAACGGGGTCCTAAACCCAATTTCATCCTTTTCAAAAATAGTGGATTGCATTGTAGATACCCCTTCCTGTATCTACAACCTTTCAAATGTTACTCATCAATAGCTAGAGTCTATTTTACAAATACTTGTGACTTGTGAAAGAAAGTGATACTTTGACAGTTCAAAACCTAAGTCCCAAGAGATATAGTACACTTTTTGAGCTTGCTCTCCCACATTCCTTTCACTATAAGAATAAGCCAGAGTTAGCCTACTGGAACAGACACACATAGAACAGAGGTAAGTCTAATGACCCAGACATATGAGAGAGCAGGTCAAGATTAGCAAAGTCACCTAGCCCATTGACAGCTGACCATAGACACATGAATGAGCCTCACCAAGCCCAGTCCAAATCAGCAAAAACCACCCAGCTGTGTTATAGATTTAGCTGTTCTAAGCTTCTGACTGCTATCTTAAACTTCTAAATTTGGGATTTTCAAAATTTTTTAATGTAGCTATAACTGATACCTACCTCTAGCTTACTCAAGTAACTTCCTTGTTTAATTTACAGAATAATGCAGGTAATTAATAACAAGTACCCTTAAAAACTCTATGTGAGGGGCACCTGGGTGGCTCAGTGGGTTGAAGCCTCTGCCTTCAGCTCAGGTCATGATCCCAGGGTCTTGGGATGGAGCCCTGCATTGGACTCTCTGCTCAGCAGGGAGCCTGCTTCCCCCTGTCTCTCTGCCTGCCTCCCTGCCTACTTGTGATCTCTGTCTGTCAAATAAATAAAATAAATAAAATCTTAAAATATAAATTAAATAAAAACTCTATGTGAATTACTAAGTAAATATAAGGTTTAGGAAAGAATTAAATTAAAAATCTACAAATGCTTCATTGTTTATAATGATCTGCATATTTCATCTATTGGAATTAAGTATTAAATTTAGGCCCTGGGGCGCCTGGGTGGCTCGGTAGGTTAAAGCCTCTGCCTTCGGCTCAGGTCATGATCCCAGGGTCCTGGGATCGAGCCCCACATCGGGCTCTTTGCTCCACGTGGAGCCTGCTTCCTCCTCTCTCTCTGCCTGCCTCTCTGCCTACTTGTGATCTCTGTCTGTCAAATAAATAAATAAAATCTTTAAAAAAAAATTTAGGCCCAAATGCAAAAATTGGCTCAGTTACAGATCAGCAGATGGCACCTATTCAAATACCAAAAGGAGCTTGATTCGCAGATTTGAAAAGGTTTAAAAACTCTAACAATAAAATTATTTTTGTATGTCGCCAATTTTTATTTTTTTTTAAAGATTTTATTTATTTATTTGACAGAGAGAAATCACAAGTAGGCAGAGAGGCAGGCAGAGAGAGAGGAGGAAGCAGGCTCCACGTGGAGCAAAGAGCCCGATGTGGGGCTCGATCCCAGGACCCTGGGA
>NW_019156599.1:0-3268 GCF_002288905.1 Enhydra lutris kenyoni | reverse complement strand
GATTGTCCCGCAGAAGGAAAATTTGTGGTTTGGAGCAGCTCACAACCCCCAGTGTGGGAAAAACTCCATGGCCTCCTGAAGCCCCCCTTCATGAAGGGGCTATCATGGATACAAACTCCAGCCTGGGCGAAAGACTGATACTCTCCCTGACATCAGATGGAGGCGATCTCCATTCAGCCTCTGCAGAATGGGCCTGCTGTGCCCTCGGCCACAAACCTAACACTAGCTTGTGTTTTCAGACTTCTGTCCTCACATTACTGACCCAAAAGCCCTCCAGATTGGGAATTCTGGAGCCACAACACAACACTCTGCCTGCCCACCAGAAGAAAAACGTTGCCCTATGGTTCCCAGAAACACAATGAGGATCAACATGCATGGCCCTCGACCACAACCCAATTGCATAGGCTGCTCTGGGCACTAATGTTCTATCTGACACAGCCTGAGCCCAGACCACGTGACAGGCACCCAGACAGCTGGCTGAACTCCCAGCACAATGGACCCGCCATGGCCTTAAGCCATCATCTCTTCCCAAATTGGGTTTTCAGGCATCTGAACCTAGACCTTTTCTCCAAACCTGCACAGGGGGGTACATGATGCAAACATCAGAACTCCCCCTACCCCATGGCAGGAAACCTTGCTGTTGTCATGGTGTCAAACCTTCAACGTAGGAGAAACCTGCATGGCCCATTAGTCCTCGCCCATGCTTAAGGGCCGCCTTGGGCACAAACACACAGTGTGACCCTCAGCTAGAGCACCATTTTCAAATAAGGCCTCTCAGTGGCTGGACCAAGTGTCCACATATGGGGTTTGCCATGCTGCTAGGTCCTCAATCCTCACCAGATGTCGGATTTTCCCGTCATCTGTACACCGGGTTCTGCTCTCGAATCCCTCTTTTAGAGGGACACCTGAGGCAGAAAACAGGAATCCTCCTTTCCCACAGAATGACCCCAAACTCTTCGGAGCTGGCCAAATCCCCAGAGAGGGACACTCATCCATGGACTGTGAGGCCATCCCTCCATTCCACGGATATACTTGACACAACATCTAGAGACAAAAGCCTGAGTGACCGCCTTCCACTCACCGTTCTTTCATATACTGAGGAGCTCCCCTCATGGCCTGAAGATTGGGCCTGCCATACCCTTGGCCCCAAACTTAAGGCGAGTTTGTGTTTTCAGATTAATGTCCCCACAACCCTGGCCCACACACTCTCTAGGCTGGGGCCTCTGGAGCCACAATGCACGATTGTGCCTGCCCTCTCTGAGGAAAATGTGCCCATTCCATTGGCCACTACCCTACAGATTAGTAGAATGCTATAAGGCCCCAAAGGCCATCCCAATCCTGGAGGCCGCCCTGGACAAACAGGGGCATTCTGACACAAAGGGAGCAACTATCTCCATGCAGACACACAGAGAGATGCCCCAAGAGACAGAAGATTGAACTGGAGCGGACACTAGGCCCAAATCTGAACCCTAGCTTTGGTATCCAGGCGTCTCTCCTCAGAGGCCTGGTTTTGAATACCATCCTATGGGGGTTTCCCGAGGCACCTGAAGGAACATCTCTCATCCCGACATGGGAAGCTTGCTCTTTGGAGCTGTGTCAAACCCTCCGTTTTGGAGAATCCTGCAGGGCCCCTAAGCCTCCGCCACATTCCAAGGTCTCCATCACAAAAACACACATTATGACCCATTCTCCTGAGAAATCATTTCGACTCAGCCCCCTTGATAGCTCGCCACAGAGCCAGCAGATGGAACCCTTCTTGTATCTAGGAGCCAATGGGAATGCGATATGTGGAGTGTCCAGTGATCCATCCTTAGAAGCCTAACCTGGAGTCTTTCCTTATGGGGCATCCTGGAGCCATCCCACAGGACTCGACTGTCCTGCACAAGGACGACTTGAGGTTGGGAACAACACAAAAGCCCCAGTGTGGGAAATCCTGCATGGCCTCATTAGACCCCATTTCATGAAGGGGCCACCGTGGACACAAACTCCAGCCTCAGCCAACGTCTAATACTTGCCCTCACTTCAGATGCAGAAGATCTCGACACAGCCTCTGCAGAGTGGGACTGCAGTGCCCTTGGCGCACAACATAACCCTGGCTTGTGTGTTCAGACCGTTGTCCTCACACTCCTGACCCACAAGCCCTCAAGAGTGGGAATTCTGGAACCACAACGCAGTACTCTGTCTGCCGAGATGAAGAAAAACGTTGCCCAGTACAGCTGCCCAGAGTCCCATCACATGGCTGAAACACACAGTGCCCTCCTCTGCACCGAAATATCATAGGCTACCCTGGGCAATAATGCTCTGACTGACACTGTGTGAGGCCCAAACTCCCCAAAGACACCCAGACAGCTGGCCACAAACCCAGCACAATGGACCCGCCATGGCCGTAGCCCTACCTCTTTGCCAACCTTTGTTTTGAGGCATCTAAACTTAGACCTAATCTCCAGTCCCTGCACAAGGGGAACCCGATGCCCAATCAGAACTCCTCCTTCCCCATGTTAGGAAATATTGCTGTTCACGTGGTGTCAAACCTTCAGGGTAGGAGATACCTGCATTGCCCATAAGGACAGGCCCATTCTTGAGGGCAACCTTGGGCACAAACACGCATTGTGAACCTCACCGTGAGCCCCGTGTTCAAGGAAGAACTCTCAGAGGCTGGACCAAGAGCCCACATATGGGGTTTGCCATGGCCCTAGGCCCCCAATCCTCACGAGAGGTCGGGTTTTCCAGTCACCCATAACCAGGGCTCTGCTCTGGAATCCCTCTTTTAGAGGGACACCTGAGGCAGAAAACAGGACTCCTCCTGTCCCACGGAATGATCCCAAACTCTTTGGAGCCGGGCCAATTCCCCAGAGAGGGAGACTTGTCTGGGGACCGTGAGGCCATCCCTCCATTCCACAGACATCCTTGATACAAAATCCAGAGAAAAAAGCTTGAGCGACCACCTCCCACTCACCCTTCTTACATATACCGAGGACCTCCCCTCACAGCCTTTAGATCAGGACTGCCATACCTTCCGCCCGAAACATAAGGCGAGATTGTGTTTTCAGACTTCTCTCCCCACAGCCCTGGAACACACACGTTCCAGGTTGTGGCCTCTGGAGCCACACCACATGACTGTGCCTGCCCTCTCTGAGGAAACAGTACCCATTCCATTGGCCTCAACCCTACAGATTAGGAAAACTACAAGGCACCCAATGCCATCCCAATCCTGGAGGCCGCCTGGACAAACAGGGGCATTCTGACACAAGCTGAGCAACTACCTCCT
>NW_019156598.1:0-3269 GCF_002288905.1 Enhydra lutris kenyoni | reverse complement strand
AAATAAATAAATTTTGTTTCCTGATGAAGATATACATTAGTATAAATATGAGTGAGGAGGTTTGAAACACTTAGCAATTTATCCTTGAATTACATCTCGGGCATTAAATGAGGGTAATTATTTTAGGCTACAATGTAATTTATGTCCACAAATCCCAATCTCAATTAAAGTGAAAGAAAGGATGGAGAAATGTAGCACAAATTTCACTGTCAATTAAAAACAGGAGAAATTAGGGACACCTGGGTGGCTCAGTTGGTTAAGCAGCTGCCTTCGGCTCAGGTCATGATCCCAGCGTCCTGGGATCGAGTCCCACATCGGGCTCCTTGCTCGGCAGGGACCCTGCTTCTCCTTCTGCCTCTGCCTGCCTCTCTGTCTGCCTGTGCTCGCTCACTCTCTCTCCCTCTGTCTCTGACAAATAAATAAATAAAATCTTTAAAAAAAAAAAAAAACAGGAGAAATTAGAATCAAATCTAACCTAAAAAGCTAAATGATCCCATAATTCCAACTGTTACTCATACCATGTTTCTTTCTCAACACAGAAAGCTGAAGCCAGCTGGTTGTTAGCTGTGGCTAGAATTTGGTAGCACATATCTGCTATTTCTGATGTCCTTTCTTCATGGTCAACCCAATTCTTTGAATGTTTATAGCAGCAATGTCCACAATAGCCAAACTATGGAAAGAGCCTAGATGTTTGAAAGTAGATGAATGGATAAAGATGATGTGGTATGTATATGTGTGTACACACACACACACACACACACACACTCTCTCTCTCTCTCTCTCTCACACACACACACACACATACATATGCAATGGAATACTATGCAGCTATCAAAAATGAAATCTTGCCATTTGCATGACATGGACGGAACTAGAAGGTAATTATGCTAAGCGAAATAAATCAATCAGAGAAAGCCAATTATCCTATGATCTCACTGATATGAGGAATTTGAGAGGTAAGGTGGGGGTCATGGGGGGAAGGGAGGGAAAAAATGAAACAAGATGGGATGGGATCAGGAGGGAGACAAACCATAAGAGACTCTTAAATCTCAGGAAACAAATTGAGGGCTGCTATGGGAGGAATACGGTGGTTGGGTTATGGATATCGGGGAGGGTATACGCTATGGTGAGCGCTGTGAATTGTGTAAGACTGATGAGTCCCAGACCTATACCCCTAGGGCAAATAATACACTATATGTTAATAAAATAAAAAAATAAATAAAAAATAAGAAAAAGAAATATTTATTTTTTTAAAGATTTATTTAATTAATTTATTTATTTGAGAGAGACACAGAGAGAACAAGCAGGAAGGACAGAGTTACAGAGAGGATTTCAAGCAGACTCGGTGCTGAACGCAGAGTCTGACACACGACTCCATCTCATGACTCAGAACATGACCTGAGCCGAAAGCAAGAGTTGGAAGCTTAACTGACTATGCCACCCAGGTGCCCCAGAAATATTTTTTTTATTATAACAGATAATCTTATTTCTCTTATAGCATGTTTTCTATAGCCGTTCCAAATAGAAAGCAGAGGAGTCGGCTAGGGCTACCAGAAGAAACCACTACAGATGGGTGGCTTAAGCAACGGAGAATTACTTTTTCACAGTTTCTTGGGGCTGGGTCTCCAAGATTGAGGTGTTGACAGGGGTGGTTTCTGGTGAAGCCTTTCTTCCTGACCTACAAATGGTGCCTTCTCACTGAGTCCCTGGGGGCCTTCCCGGTGTGTGTCCACCCTCTGACCTCTACCTCTTACCATGGATACTCCAGTCCTCTGAGATGAGGGTCCCACCCTCTGATGATGTTTGACTTCCATTATCTCAGAAAGGCCCCCTCCCCAAATGCAGTCACACTGTGGGGTGAGGATCTGGGGAAGACAATTCAGTTCATGAAGAACTATTAAGGGCAATTTAAAACATCCATCTTCTTATGTGTCTGGGCTATTTAAGAATAATTCCATTTGTAATTTTTGAGAGGTTCATAAAACATTCATTTCTTGGTTTCCATTTCTTTTCCTGGACCTGAAGTATGGTGAAATTATCACTATATTTCTCCCCCAGAGACGTGACCCAGCATCTTTAACCCCCACTTTGGTTATCCCTGACCACAAACCCTCATCTCTCTCCTCCAGACTCTGCCTCCACCAATCACAACATTTCTTATCACTTCACTGTCCCCCTTGAGACTTGTCCTCCCTCTCACCCTATGAGAACTCCTCAGCCCTAACACACAACACTAACCTTTGTGACCAAATGGCTAGCTTGAATGAACCAGCTCTCTCAGTGCCATTTTTCATGGAATTCTCAACCTGCATCCACCTGCCATTCTGGTCCCATTTCTCTTTCCCTCTTATTACAGCTCCCCGCTCAAGGTTATTGCTAATCTGCTAACTAGGAATCCCAGCAGTCTCCTTCCAGTCCCATGATCAGTGACCTGCCTGAGCTCCATGGCCCTGCTGACCAGCTGCTCCAGGCACAGCCCAGAAACAGGATCCATGACAACACACCCAAATGTGCTGTATTTCTCCCTGATGTTTCATTTTGTATCTTCCTCTTCCTCCTCTTCCTCTCTTCTTCCTTAGACATGCTATGTCTTAGCAGGTACCACCCATCCTTCTCCCTCCACCATCACCCGACCTGCATCCTCTGTCTTCTCCTCCTGTGTCATGGATTGACTTATTTTTCTGAAACAGTTACTGCTTAGAGGTTCAGTCTTGTTTTTCTCCTGTATTATCTCATGGAAACCTCCCCATGACTCAACAAGGGAAGTACCACAATCCCTATTTTATAGAAGGTTTACAGCAAGTTTCCACAGTCTCAGTACTTCTGACCTTTGGGATCAGATCCTTCTCTGCTGTAGGTATGTCTGGCACCACCACAGGATACCTACCATCATCCTTCTCCTCTGCCCCCTGGATCCCCTCAGAAAGCCTGCTTGTGACAATTAACAGACATCTTCAGACATTGTCAAGGTCTCCCGGTTGGGAGCAAGAGACAGGGGATAAGGCTTAGGGGGTTAGGTAACCTGCCTGAGACCACAGAGCTAGAAGCAGCTGATCTGGGATTCAGTAGTGTGATTGGCACTGGACCCTAGCTCTTACACAACACTCTCATTACACTCTCCCTAAGCCCTTCCAGAAAATATCATTTACTCTGAAGTCTTCAGCTGGCATCCCAGTGCCAGTTAGGATCCCAGGCCAATGGCTGCCACCTATGCAAACTCTTTTTCTTTCTTTCTTTCTTTCTTTCTTTCTTTCTTTCTTTCTTTCTTT
>NW_019156597.1:0-3269 GCF_002288905.1 Enhydra lutris kenyoni | reverse complement strand
CCCACAATGCAGCACACACACACACACACACAAAACACACACACTCACTCCAAAGTAGGTCTCTGTGGACCAACAAAGGGTCAGAAACTTTGGATATTTGTTCATTAATCTTTCACCTACACATGTATGTTTATATTCTTATTTTCACATCATTTTTCCAATCCATTCAGGGTTCGATCATATGCAGTCAAGTGGAAAAACAAAGTAGCAAATACTGATGGACTTTTTTCTTAAGCTACCATTGCTGTTTGCAAAAGGCTCTCTCGTTCCGTAGAAAAATGATGGTACTAGTTTTAGAGCAGAAAATGTCCCTGAAAGAGAGGTTCACTAAAGGCAAAAATCAAAATGCTGACTCAGGAGAGAATGTTTGGAGTTGTTTTTCCAGCTGCAGGAACTGATCTACAATGATTTATCTCTGTCTCTAGCCCGGTTCTCTGTGGGACCAACAGCATGCATTTTTAAGACATCTTGTAGGGGTTGGAAGAAAACCTCCTTCACTCATTCTGAAACTCTATCCAGATAATAGTAATCATGATGAACAATCATGTGTTTATTCAAAATGAATAATGAATGTATTCTCTCAACAGACTGTTGGATGTTCACAGTGTGCTAGGCCCTGAGAAGACACAGATGAAAGACAGTCATCTGCTCTCCAAGGCAGCCAAGTGGCCCGTCAGCATAATAATTGCTGATGTACAGCAGAGCCTCTCTGCTTGAGAACAGGGTGAAAGGCACTGGAAAAAGGAATCTTGAAGGGAGAATCAGAAATTTTCCTGCAGACACAAGCACTAGAGCTCTTGCATGGAGGCCTACAAAAGCCTGAGAAAACTGAGCAGTGGTGAGGAGCTCTACATGGCTTGCGCTATGGCCGAGGTCAGATGGTAAAGAAAACTCGGGCCATGCAAGGACTTAATCTGTTAGGTCAGTGGTTCTCTGGGTGTGGTTCTTAGAGTAGCAGCAGCAGCATCACTTGGAATCTTGTTAGAAATGCAGAATTTGGGGTGCCTGGGTGGCTCAGTGGGTTAAAGCCTCTGCCTTCAGCTCAGGTCATGATCCCAGGGTCCTGGAATCGAGCCCCACATCGGGCTCTCTGCTCAGCGGGGAGCCTGCTTCCTCCTCCTCTCTCTGCCTGCCTCTCTGCCTAATTGTGATCTCTGTCAAATAAATAAATAAAATCTTTAAAAAAAAAAAAAAGAAAGAAATGCAGAATTTAGGGCTCAGCCCCAGACCCGTTGAATCAGAAACTCTGAAGGCAGGGCTCAGCAGTGTATGTGTTAGCAGCCTCTCCAATTTATTCTGATGCCACCAGTTGAAGAATCACTGAGTTTGCAACACTGTGTACACATTAGGGGTCTGCTCTATGGTCTCCAACCTGCGCATTCACACAGGCTCCCAAACTCAGAATAGCCCACGCTTGGTTTAACACTCTGCTCTCGCCATTTTGAAATTTTTTTTTTTTAAAGATTTTATTTATTTATTTGTCAGAGAGAGAGAGAGAGCGCGAGAGTGAGCACAAGCAGATAGAGTGGCAGGCAGAGGCAGAGGGAGAAGCAGGCTCCCTGCTGAGCAAGGAGCCCGATGTGGGACTC
Organism: Enhydra lutris kenyoni; assembly: GCF_002288905.1. Classification (NCBI taxonomy): domain Eukaryota; kingdom Metazoa; phylum Chordata; class Mammalia; order Carnivora; family Mustelidae; genus Enhydra; species Enhydra lutris. The sequence continues at coordinate 1,680 of NW_019156597.1, read as the reverse complement.
GATCCCAGGACGCTGGGATCATGACCTGAGCCGAAGGCAGCGGCTTAACCCACTGAGCCACCCAGGCGTCCCTCGCCATTTTGAAATTCTTAACAATGTTTAAAAATTATTCACTTAAATTCAACTTAGTTAACATATAGTGTATTATTAGTTTCCAGGGGTAGAATTTAGTGACTCTTCAGTTGCATGTACCACCCAATGCTCATCACATCACGTGCCCTGCTCAATGCCCATCACTCAGTTACCCCATCCACCCACCCACCTCCCCTCCAGCAACCCTGTTTGTTTCCTATAGTTAAAAGTCTCTTACAGTTTGTCTCCCTCTCTGATTTTATCTTGTTTTATTTTCCCTCTCCCTTCCCCTATGATCCTCTGTTTTGTTTCTTAAATGCCACATATGAGTAAAATCATATGATAATTGTCTTTCTCTAACTGATTTATTTCACTCAGCATAATACCCTCTAGTTTCATCCACATCATTGCAATTGGCAAGATTTCATTTTTGATGGCTGAGTAATATTCCAGAGAAAGGGAGGGAAAAATAAAATATGATGAAGCTCCATCAGAACTTCTGTGCCCCTCTTGTCCTAAACAAGACACACACAAAGCTTCTGCAACCCTAACCATCCACCCTATGGCTGTAACAAAAAATTGCCACATCATTATTCATTAGGGAAATGAAAATTAAAAATCACAGTGTGATACTATTACATATCTATTAGAATAACTAAAATTAAAAAGACACCACAGCAAGTGTTGGCAGGTAGACAGATTAACAGTAAACTCTCCTCCATGTCTGGTGGGAATGTAAAATTGAATGAACCCAGGGTTCCCTTCTAAGTATTTTCCAGTGAGAGCTGAGTGCATGCAATGCAAAGACTTGAACAAGGAGTGATATCTTATCTGAGCTGTTGGAGGCCCAAAGTTCAAATGTGGCATCCTGAAAAGGACTGCGGACCTGGGGTCATTTTTAACAGGATCCTGCCCGGGAGGACACCTGTCACAGGATGAGAGGATGAAGAGAGTCCAGGTGGGAGGGAGCATGGCAGGCCACAGATTCAAATTGCAGGGCAGACTCAGAAAGACCCTGCAGAGCAGGCACCCTCTGATGACACCAGGAAGTACTCCTGAGGAAAACCACCAGCTTTCAACAATAGCCAGGCCCACAACGTATGACAAGGAGATGACACCCTCACTTTCCACACTGTGGTTTTTGCCAGCAATCAGCTGGTAAAGGAGATTTAACTCTTAAGTCCAATGCAAGGGTATTGAAATATCTACCTGGCTGAGCATAGTAATTATCAAATGGAAAGTCTGAGGACCTTCAGTCACCTAGGAGATAACAGAGAAGTCATGGGTCCTGCCATATGTTGGGGAAAGACTTGGGACACAAAAATAAATATGTTCTAGGATTACATCCTCAGAATAGTACCTACCTAACAAATGTACTACACTTTAAAATGCCTTAAAATACAGAAAATTCTTGACTAAGTCATAGTCATCCATATGATGGGGCAGTATGAAGATAATTTCACTTATTTCATTTCACTTCCCCATTTGAAGGCTATGGAACAGCCTAGAAAATCATTAAGATGGGAGAGGAGTCAAGATGGCGGAGAAGTAGCAGGCTGAGACTACTTCAGGTAGCGGGAGATCAGCTAGATAGCTTATCTAAAGATT
>NW_019156596.1:0-3270 GCF_002288905.1 Enhydra lutris kenyoni | reverse complement strand
TAGAAAATGAGACTATGGATTTTGGAGTTGAGTGATCCTCTAAGATCCTTTAATTTCCCTAAGTGACATCTCATCTCTGTTTCAATGCTCTAGCAACTAAGAAATGGGTCAAACTTTGGAGTTAGGAAACCATATATAATCACATTTCCTGAGAGTATCTGTACTTAAGATAGCCTAGCTTTCCTAAATGTACTTGCCTCAGTATTCTAATTCGTGATTGGGAACATACGACAGCAGACCTGGACCTCTAGGGAGTGAATGGTTCCAGAGAAGATGCTTAGAGGACAAGACAAGCCCTTTGGAGGGGCTGCTCCTTTGAAATCTTGCCTCCATACGCTCTATGCCACCTGGTCCAACCCAATCCTAGTAGAATGCTAAAGGAGGTCTTCCCTGAGCATTGGCTGCCAAGGCAGAGCCCATGGGCAGCTGCAGGAAGGGGCCTCTGATGGACACCTCTCAGAGAAGAGACCCAAGCAGCTCGCACATTGGCTGGGCCCTGTCAGGTTTACCTTGCAATGACCATTGTGCTGTCATATGCAGTCACAACCTTGAGGGGTAATATTGTTTGGCTGAGAGGGGCAGCGGGTTGAGAAATGGCACCGATTGGGGGGCTGGCCATACCGCCTCCGTCATGTGTCAGCCTTCTACTACTATTTGGTTTCCTCGTTTGGGGGCTTTGGCTGCTCTTCTCTGGGAGACAGAGCAGGGAACCGGTGGCAGCCAAGAGAGCCTCAGAGGTATGTGATGCAACCTTCCCCGGAAATCCACTGCTCCCCGTCCCTGCCTCGGAAGCACTGGAAACTCCGACCTCTTGGGCCAGGGGAGGAACTGGGTGGGGGAAGAGGGGAGTTGAGACAGTGCCTGGGGATGTCTTCCTATAAGTGTAAGTCATGCTCAGTCCTGTTCCTTTCAGTTTATTTCAACAAACCACGAGCTCCTATTATATATGGTGGCGTACTAGACGTTGAGGAGAAATAAACCCCCAACCCCACCCTCTAGGAGCTCTAGGCGAACCTGGGGAGACAGATGGATATATACATAATGAAAGAGAAAATGGTAAGAGTTAATAGAAGTATAAATACTGCTGAAGAGGTTGGAGGCAGTCTTTTGAAGCAGGGGGACCTAGAAAATGCCTCTGGGGGAGCTCAGGTTTGAGCTGTGCCTCAGAAGAAGGGAAGGGCTTTGAAGATGGATAGGGTGGATGGAAGAAAGTAGGGAAGACTTTCCAGATGGAAGGAATGGATTGGGAAAAAGCAGGGGAAACTGAAGAGGGTTGGATATGTTTGAAGAGAGGACACCTATGTGGTTGGAATGTAGAAGTATAGGGAGGTCAGTGAGAGAAAAATCTGGAGAATTGACAGAGGTGACATTGTAGAGGGCTTTCAATGCCAGGCGGAAGAGTTCGTACATATAAATATATTCATTCTATACAAATGGAAAGATGTCAAGGGGCCCCTGGGTGGCTCAGTTGGTCTGTGACTCTTGATTTAGGCTCAGGTCATAATCTCAGGATTGTGAGATCAAGCCCTGCGTCATCCCTTGTGCTCAGCAGGCAGTCTGGCTCTCTCCCTTCCTCCTTTCTCCCTCCCCTCCTCCTGCTCGACACTTCTCTCTCTCTCTCTCAAATAAATAAGTAAATCTTAAAAAAAAAAAAAAAAAGATGTCCAAGTTCTTTTTTTTTTTTTTAAGATTTTATTTATTTATTTGACAGACAGAGATCACAAGCAGGCAAAGAGGCAGGCAGAGAGAGAGGGGGAAGCAAAGAGCCTGATGTGGGGCTCGATCCCCCGACCCTGGGATCATGACCTGAGCTGAAGGCCGTGGCTTTAACCCACTGAGCCACACAGGTGCCCCGTCACATTTTTTTTTTTAGGAAAGGAAATTATTTTATTATTTTATTATTTAAAATTTTAATTGCAGTATGGTTAACATACAGTGTTATATTAGTTGCAGGTGTACAATATAGTAATTCAACAATTCTATACATCACTCAGTGCTTATCAAGATAAGTGTACTCTTAATCCCTTTCACCCATCCCCCAGCACCCACCTCTGGTAACCACGTTTGTTCTCTGTAGTTAAGAGCCTGTCTTTTGGTTTCTCTATTTTTCCTTTGTTCATTTGTTTTGTTTCTTAAATTCCACATGTGAGTGAAATCACATGGAATTTGTCTTTCTCTGACCAGCTCATTTCACCTAGTGTTATACTCTCTAGATCCATCCACGTTGTTGCAAATGACAAGGTTTCATTCATTTTTTTCAAGATTTCACTCATTTTTATGACTGAATAATATTCCATTGTGTGTGTGTGTGTGTGTGTGTGTGTGTGTGTGTGTGTGTGTGCATCACATATTCTTTATTTATTCATCTATCAATGGACACTTGGAGTCCTTCCATAATTTGGCTATTGTAAATAATGCTACTCTAGGGACACCTGGGTGGCTTAGTTGGTTAAGTGTCTGCCTTCGGCTCAGGTTATGAATCCGGGGTCCTGGATCAAGCCCCATGTCAGGCTCCCTGCTTAGGGGGAGCCTGCTTCTCTCTCTCCAGCTGTCCCTCCGCCTCACTCATGCATGCTCTCTCTCTCAAATGAATGAATAAAATCTTTTAAAAAAATAATGCTGCTATATATATAGTGGTACTATAACCTTTCGAATTAGTGTTTTCAAAGTTTCTGGGTAAATACCCAATAAGGCAATTACTGGATAATATAATTCTATTTTAAAATTTTAAAAAGATTTTACTTATTTATTTTAGAGAGAGAGAAAACACGAGTGTGGGGGAGGGGCAGAAGGAGGGGGAGAGAATCTCAAGCGGACTCAGCCCTGAGTGTGGAGCCCAACGTGGGGTTTGATCTCATGATTCTGAGATCACGACCTGAGCTGAAATAAAGAGTTGGACACTTAGCTGACTGAGCCACCCAGGCACCTCTCTTCTAATTGGATTATTTGGTTTTTGGGATGTTGAATTGTGTAATTTCTCTCTATATTTTGGATACTAACCCTTTATTGGATATGTCATTAGCAAATATCTTCTCCCATTCAGTAAGTTGTTTAGTTTTGTTGGTTGCTTCCTGTGCTGTGCAGAAGCTTTTTGTTTTGGTGTAGTCCTAAGAGTTTATCTCTGCTTTTCTTTCCCTTGCCTCAGGAGACATATCTAGAAAAATGTTGCTATGGCCAATGTCAGAGATCTTACTCCCTGCGCTCTCTTCCAGGATTTTTATGGTTTCAGGTCTCACATAGAGGTCCTTTACCCGTTTTGAGTTTATTTTT
>NW_019156595.1:0-3270 GCF_002288905.1 Enhydra lutris kenyoni | reverse complement strand
CAGTGAGCTGTTGGGGCAAAAATCCAATTTGTCATAGATTCAACAGAAAATGGAAGGATGGGAATTAGAAATAGTTTTACTATGATGCAGCACGGTGTTCATTAAAGGTATCTTTTCCAATAGTGATGAACTGTGTTTCTTGAATGGGACGATCCAGTGGACAACCAGTCCTGATACCATCACATATGCTCTCTTCCAATATGGCTTATCAGCATTCTCTCAATGATTCTGATCCTCTCTGCAAATGTTATCCCTCATACCTGTAGCTTTTATAGTTTCTCCCTCCTTTTCTCTTGTCTTCAAGTGTTCTTTCATTTCACTTACATACTCCCTAATCTTTTCTAACTTGTTCTTTAATCACTCCATGGATTATTCATTTAAATGTTTTTGTTTTCATTTCTAGACTTCTTCTTTTTGATTTTTAAAAATTACTCTGGGTTTTTCCATTGTCTAACCCTCAGACACTAACCTCTTTTTTGGTAGTCCATCTGTATCCCTTATACTTTTATTCACTCTAAATATTTGTACTTTATAATCAATATTAAAGAATTCCATTATTTGGGGTGCATGTGTGTGTGTGTTTCTCTTTTGCTTTTCTTATTTTCCTTTTTATATTTTTTTGCATGATTTTCAATTTTGAGCATACCTTCCATATCCTATATGACCTAGGTTGAGAATAACTGCAGAAGTATTTCTTTAGCAACGATGATCATTAAAATCTGGGAAATAATTTTGCCTATGATAAAACATACACTTAGAGGATATTTTTTAATATGAAAAAGATAATAGGGAAGATTATGTGGTTGAAAGACTAGAGCTTTATTTTTTATCTGTTAATATATATTTGGAGATTTAAAAATAAGAAACGTAAATTTTTTATTTTATTTTATTTTTTTAAAGGCGAATTTGAAGTCTTTTTAAAACATTTTATTTATTTATTTGACAGAACAAGAGATCACAAGTAGGCAGAGAGGCAGACAGAGAGAGGGGGAAGCAGGCTACCTGCTGATCAGAGAGCCCGACGTGGGGCTCGATCCCAGGACCCTGAGACCATGACCCGAGCTGAAGACAGAGGCCTAACCCTCTGAGCCACCCAGGCGCCCCAGAAACATAAATTTTTTAAAAAACCTAACTCTTGTAGCCTGGGAAACACTATATTGATTTTAAGGGTAAATAGGCTAAATTGAATCTGCCAAGGAATACTAATTGCAGCTACACAACACACAATTATGGGGAAGAATAATCAGAGTAAGAATTTGGGATAGAAGAATTCTTTTCTTAATTACATCATCATATATATACTATTCATATTATGTAAGTGTTAATTCCGAAATTATATACTTCTGGATTTATAATTTATTTTGTCTGTGTGCACTTTGTGCCTGCCTTCTCTGGGATTATTTGAATATTTTTTAGAACTCCATTTCAATTAGTATATTGGCTTCTAGGCTCTCCCTGTTTACATTTTCTTCTTAGTGGTTGTACTAAGATTGTAGCACAGAGTCTTAACTTTACATGGTCTAGGTAGAATTAGTTGTACAACATAAGAAATCCTGTATGGAACAGGTCTATTGATCCCCTCCCCTACCCATTATTTTCAATAGTTGTCATAGGTCTTACATATTACATATATTACAAACATTGGAAGAAACTTGCAAAGTTTGTTTTGAATGCTCATGCATACTGCTAGGAAATTAACAGAAGATTGTCTTTCATATCTACCCTGATATTTATAACTTTATAGATGCTTATGCCTTCCCAAATAACCAGATTTCTCATGAAACTATGACACATAAACCTGACATATTTCCTTCCTTTAACACTTCCTGCACTGCAGGCCAAGTATAGCTGGAAAATGTCTTCATTTACTTTTATTCTGGAAGACTGAACTCTGAGTTGGCAGGATTTTTTAATGAGATGATTATTATCTCCAAAATTTATTGTTTCTAATGAATTACTAGGCATATAGAGTGTTGTTATTCTCTCATTGTTTTCAACATTTTTTAATCTGTTTCAGAAGTATGACGACAATGTGCCTACATGTGATCTAGTTTTTATTTTTTATTTTTTTTTTTCATTTGGGTTTTGCTGGGCTTCCTGAGTTTAACTTGGTGTATTTCAACAAATTTGATTTAGCTTTAGCCATTATTTCTTCAAATAATCTTCTGCTAATTGTTTTCCTCTCCTTGTAAGATGCTAATTACTTGTGTCATAACTTCTGATATTATCACGTTGGTCCCTCTTGTAAAAATATTTTTGATCCCCTCTCTGAATGCATTATTATTCTTACCCAATCCAGGGCAGCTGAGGGGAACAAATCTAGATATTTACATATTCCTTAGGAGGAGCCACAAAGAACCAACAGTTGTAATTAAGAGCAGAGCAACAATTTTTAAATGTTATAGTGTTATTTTATTCATAACTTTACAATCGTTAATTATCAGAAAATAAAAATTTCAGATTAAATAAATTGGGCACAGGAGATTGGACAGACACAACTTTGTCCTTTTTGCATTTTCTTTGGAACTAAGTGCCTGCAAAGAATACACTTGCTGCTCTGCTGCAAACACAACAAATTATAAAAGGGCTTCATCTTCCTCTGAAGTTAGTACTGAAATGAGGATTGTTTAACTCTGGGATGTAGACTAAGAGGCCCATTATGTTCAAAACCTAATGTATAGTCCTAGAAAGTTAGACACAGAGAAAACTGCCACACTGATCTTTATATCTCAGATTTCTCTGAGACTCTTTTTAAGTTTCAGTGGTAGAATTCAATGATTCATCAGTTGCATATAACATCCCATGGGCATTACATCAATGTCCTCTTTAATGCCCATCACCCAATTGTCTCCTCCTCCCACGCATCTCCCCTCTTGCAACCCTGTTTGTTCCCTATAGTTAAGAGTCTCTTATGATTTGCCTCCACCTCAGTTCTCATCTTATGTTATTTTCCCTCCTTCCCCTATGTTCATTTATTTTGTTTCTTAAATTCCCCATATGAGTGAAATCATACAGTATTTCTCTTTCTCTGACTGACTTATTTTGCTTAGCATAACACACTCTAGTTCCATGGACATCATTGCAAATGGCAAGATTTCATTCTTTTTGATTCCTGGGTAATGCATACATACACCACATCTTATTTATCCATTCATCTGCTGAAGGACATTCATCTGCTGATAATCTGCTGTGGGCCCTTTCCCTAGTTTGGCTCTTGTGGACATGCTGCTACAAACATTGGGGTGCATGTGCCCCCTTGAATCACAATGT
>NW_019156594.1:0-3271 GCF_002288905.1 Enhydra lutris kenyoni | reverse complement strand
AAAAAACAAAAAAAAGCTGGACTGGTCAGAAAATGAGATCAACTTAATTTGCCGTCTATATGGTTTAGATTCCTAATCCACACCGCTGTGTCTTTCCGTCGTCATTTAAGTTGGTTTTTAATTTACTAAAAAATGAATTTCAGTTGGATTTGAGAGCTAAATGTAAAATCAAAATTAGGCAAATAATACAGACAATTGAGGAGAATATGAATGACAGAAAATAATCTTTCAGGTTTATTGTTACTTCTGTGGTTGAAGAGAAATCAATGTGATACGTGTCACAGAGAATGTCAAAGGCGATAAAAAGGAAAAACCCTTGGGTGCCTGGGTGGTTCAGTCAGTTAAGCGTCTGGCTCTTGGTTTTCGGCGCAGGTCAAGATCTCAGGGTCCCGGCTCTGCACTCAGCAGGGAGTTTGCTTGGGGGTTCTCTCCCTCTCCCCCTCCCCCGTATGTGTGCTCTCGTGTGCCTGCGCTCTTTCTCTCAAATAAATAAATCTTAAAAAGAACGGAAATTAGAAAGTATATTCAGCAGAGGGCACCTGGGTGGCTCGGTGGGTTAAAGCCTCTGCCTTCGGCTCAGGTTATGATTCCAGGGTCCTGGGATCGAGCCCCACATCGGGCTCTCTGCTCAGCAGGGAGCCTGCTTCTCCGTCTCTCTCTGCCTGCCTCTCTGCCTACTTGTGATCTCTCTGTCAAATAAATAAATAAAATCTTAAAAAAAAAATAAAAGAAAGTATATTCAGCAGAATCATATACAAATAGAAAACACTGAAAATAGCTCAGGTTGTTTGTCCCTGGTGGGGAAGAAAAGATGACATGTGATTCTTATTTTGTTTTCATACGGCCTTATGTTTCCCTGAGATGCACGTGCAGTCTTTGCGATCTGTGCCCACACCCCCAGCTAAGGAGCAGCAGGGCACTCCCGCGGGTGACAGTGAGGTTTCCTGCATGCACACATCAGGGGGTGCACACTGTGGCTGGCGGGTGGCGTGTGGGGTATATGCCCTCCAGTGACATGGGAGGCAGGGACCCTGGGGACAGTCGCAGGATAGTCTGGGCAGGGACTGGCCCAGTCCTGTAAATGAGGGCCTCTCCAGCAGTCCGTGATCTGATCTCAAGAACATTGGCTTTCATGTGCAGCTATGTTAGACGGGTTTGTGTGCCGTTAGAGAATGTTCTGGAGAAGAGCTGCGGGTCACCGCGGGGGCCAGTGCCACGCTCTGCTCCAGATCGCAAGTAAGACCTTGGAGAAGGTGAACTCTTAGCTGGTCTGGTTTCCTCGTGTGGACTGTGGGGCTGTGCGGATGGTGTCTGGGACAGAGAGGCATGTTTACACTTCCTCCTCCCCCCTCCACAGCCTGACTCCTGTGCGACTCACCTGCTGTGTAGTTTAAAAACAGTCATTAGCTTATAGGAGCTTTTGCTTAGAGTCTATTCCTGATTTTTCTGTTCAAAGACAAGGATAGCAGAGTGGGAAAGGAAGCTAGATTTCCTCTCCCTTCATCCTGCTGCAGGCAAGGCACGGCTGACCGTGTGGTGCCCACAGGTCCTTGGGAGAGGCACAGAACCAGCAGCGTTATCAGAGCTGGCCTGGAGTGCAAGGCCCGCAGAGTGACAGCTGCAGAGCACAACTAGTCTCTGTGGGGTGGACGCTGGATTCCAGCCAGCGCTGGGCCCAGGAGCAGGTCCCTGCTCTCCCCACAGGGAGCTCCGCCCCGTCTCGGAGAGTCTGCCCTGGGGACACCAAGCCCTGGGCCGGTGGGCGGGAGGGCGGTGGGGGCTTTGTTTTACCTTATCTTTTTATGGCAAAAGAGTATGTTTTGAAAAGATTGCCCCTCACCAGGTAATTTCAGGCACCTTCTCTAGCAAGTGCACCTTTTCTCTCTGGCGGCTTCCCTGTGCAGCGCTGGGTTTTCCTGGGGACTCCAACTCCTCGCCAGAGGCCAGGGAGAAGCTGCCTTCATGTGCAAATGGAATGTGGGTGGGGTGAGGAGGGGCGTGCCCAGCAGGTGGGCCGAGTGCACGCACGCTGTGATCCCAGGGGCAGCGGGTCCGTGGGCTCAGTGTCCTCCCAATACCCCTGAGTTCTCTTGGATGAATTCCGTTACATCACAGATCCCGGGGGATCAAATGTGGAAGTTGAGGAACTCCCTAACCCCACATGCGGGGAGGTGGTTGAGAGCATCCCAGGCTCAGGAGGAGGACAGTGGCCGTGCCCTTCTGCTCCCCTGCAGAGCCTCCTCCTTTCTGGGCATTGGCCCTGCCCCCCCTGCCCCCCCCACGAATGACAAAACCCACCCTGATAGGCTCAGGGGCCATTTCAGGGCCTGCACCCGGTTCTTTGGGTTCAATGGCACCCAAGTGTGGGACATTTTGTGGCTAAGGAGGTAGATTCTGTCCCAGGTTGGAAGCGGGCAGCAGGAAGCCACTGCAGCCAGCGTCTTGGAGACAAGGAGAGGAGCACCAGTGCTGGGAGAGCATGGTGAGAAGCGGAGTGGGGGAAGCAGGTCCTGGCCTCGAATCTGAGCACCTGGGTCTGTTAGTGCCTGAAGCCAGCCCTGATCTGCGTCCTTGAGTTCTGAAGCCAGTAGATTCCCGCTGTGTTTAGCGCGAAGATGTGAGTGGGCTCGCTGGTCCAGATCTTGGATGTGGCTCTGGACCAGAGCCCCTCTGCTCCTGTGGCATGATGGGTGTTCATGACTTGGTGTCGGGAAGCCCGAGCCTGGATCTCCTGCGATCAAAGCTGCTGGCTCTCCAATCCTCCACACTCATGCATGCCAGTGAGCCCTCCTGGCCTCTCCCATGTAGACATGCTATGAGCACAGTGAGTGTCCAGGGCATAGTGCTGGGGACGGGCACCACGTACCTCCCATGCATGACAGCTGGGCCCTGCCCAAGGGAACGCCCCCAAAGCCACCACATGGGAGACTCCAGGACACAGTGCCATGGAGGGAGAAAATGCCCGGGTGTGGGTAGGGGGCCCAGTGCCCCCCATCTGTGTACCCCCAGCATCTGCATTTCTGCATCAGGTCAGAAAGGAGTTCAAGAGGGGGTCTAGGGCAGAAACTCTCTGACCTGGCTCTGCTGAGTGTAACAGGAAGGGCGTCAGCAACGCAAAGTGTGACTCCAGATAAGGCTTCTCTCGTGGGACTTCTTTTTTTTTTTTTTTTTATAAATTTTATTTTTTTTAAACATTCGGGTGCACGTGCCCCTTCGGATCACTACGTTTGTATCTTCAGGGTAAATACCCAGCAGTGCAATTGCTGGGTCA
>NW_019156593.1:0-3273 GCF_002288905.1 Enhydra lutris kenyoni | reverse complement strand
GGATAAGGAAGATGTGGTCCATATACACTATGGAGTATTATGCCTCCATCAGAAAGGATGAATACCCAACTTTTGTAGCAACATGGACGGGACTGGAAGAGATTATGCTGAGTGAAATAAGTCAGAGAGAGTCAATTATCATATGGTTTCACTTTTTTGTGGAGCATAACGAATAGCATGGAGGACAAGGGGAGTTAGAGAGGAGAAGGGAGTTGGGGGAAATTGGAAGGGGAGGTGAACCATGAGAGACTATGGACTCTGAAAAACAATCTGAGGGTTTTGAAGGGGCAGGGGTTGGAGGCTGGGGGAACCAGGTGGTGGGTATTAGAGAGGGCACAGATTGCATGGAGCACTGGGTGTGGTGCAAAAACAATGAAAACTGTTATGCTGAAAGTAAAAAAAAAAAATAAAAGTTTTAAAAAATTGCTTTTCAACAGCTTCAGCATAGATTCTTAATAAATACCCACTGATAAATATTCCTTAAGTTTTTATTAAGAAAATTTCAAACATACATCCAAGGAGAGCCATTAGCAAAATAAATCACAAGTATCCTTCATCCATCTTCAAAATTTAAAAACTTGCCATTCATTTTTATACTATACATATCCCTTATATTCTTCCCACCTCTTCTTTTTCCTTATACTTTTTGTTGTTTTTGAAGAAACAGATCCTTCACCATGTGGTTCTCTATAATTTGGTTTGCTGGTGGCATAAATATAGTTATTTAAAATGTTTCTTTAACACACAAATTGCCTATAAACTGAAAGTTACATCTGGAGGCCCAGTCTAAATATAATTCTTAAAAAATATCTGACTCCCTATGGTTTTGGTTTCATTATATGTTCCTACTCCATCAGTCCTCTTTCTCCATTTGCTTGAATGCCTTCTCAAGTTTTTTTTCAAAACTGCAGATTAAAATGACCCATAAATTAAGAGAAGGTATATAGTCTTTTATCAGAAATGTCAGACTGTTTTCACAATTTCAAGTTCTAGTTAGGACTCAGTGTTGGCCTAAACCAGATGGTCAATGGCTAGCTCACTAATGAGGTTTCTCCATGATCATTTGTGATAACTCAATAATTCAACAAATGAGAAATGAGACTTTATATATGCTACCAATTTTTTTAAGTAGTGGTATTTTAAAAATGAATGTACATTAAAAGTTCAAGGAGCTTAAATTCTAGTGATGATTATTATCTAGAAACATCTGTAACTACTCATTGCACAGTGGGGTGGGGGGTTGTGCTACATGCACTTGCCTAGGTAAGAAGTAGTTAATAAGACATCAGTATGTGTAGGTGTGCCTGGGTGGCTCAGTGGGTTAAGACTCTGCCTTCAGGTAAGGTCATGATCTCAGGGTCCTGGGATCAAACCCTGCATTGGGCTCTCTGCTCACAAGGGAAGCTGCTTCCCCCTCTCTCTCTGCCTGCCTCTCTGCCCCCTTGTAATCTCTATCAAATAAATAAATTAAATCTTTAAAAAAAAATCAGAATGTGTAGAGAGGAGTCAAGATGGCAGAGGAGTAAGAGACTGAGATGACATCAGGTTGCAGAAGTTCAGTTAGATAGTTATCAAATGTCATAACAGCTACAAACCCAACAGGGGATTGAAGAGAAGAGGAGCAGCAATTCCAGGAACAGAAAATAAACCAGTTTCTGAAAGGTAGGACCTGTGGAGAAGTGAATCCAAAATGACGGGAAGATAGACCGCAGGGGGAGGGGCTGGCTCCCAGCAAGCAGTGGAGCAACGGAGCACAAAATTCGAACTTCTAAAAGTCTGCTCCACAGAGGGACATCGCTCCTGAGGCTAAGCTCCTGAGGACTCCTGTGGAGGCTTCCTGGGGACAGTGTGGTCTCAGGTCCCGTGAGGTCACAGAAGGATTGGGGGTGTCTGAGTGAAGCAGACCTCAAAGGTACCAAAGTGGAGAAGCCGGCTATAGAGACAGAGTCAAGGAGTGAGCTCTTAGCTCAGAGTTACCTTAAACTGTGATCTGTGGCACAGCGGGGCCACTGCTCTTTGAGTGGCAGATCAAAGAGTGGCACAAGTGGCAGATCCAAGGAGACTCACCTTCCTTCTCTGGAGGCTAGTTTTGGAGTTTCCAAATGGGACTGTGTACCAGAGACAAAAACACTCGGTCACAGGACGGGTGAGCTTGGAGCACAGACAGAGACCAGGGAGACGGGAGTAACTGACCACTTTTCTCTGAGGAGTGGGGATCCAAGCTCTCAGATCCTCCAGTCCAGAGACTGGGAGGCTGCCATTTTCATTCCCGTCCTCCAGAGCTCTATGGAAAGCGTTCAGGAAACAAAAGCTCCTAAGAGCGAACCCAAGCGGATTACCTATCCCAGCCCTAGCAAGGGCGGTGCAATTCCACCTCGGGCAAAGACACATGAGAATCACTACAACAGGCCCACCCCCAGAAGATCAGGAAGAACATCCAGTGAAGACCAAGCTCACTGATCAAGCAGAACAGTGGAATTCCAGAGGAGGGGAAAGCAAAGCATGGTACTCATGGCTTTCTCCCCATGATACCTTAGTTTTGCAAAGTTAATTAAATTTTATTAATTTTATTTTTTTCTTATTCTAATTGTTTTAACTTTTCCTCTTTCCTCTTTTAACGTTTTTTTAACTAGTTTATCTTAACAACACCTTTCTTTAAAAAAATCTTTTTAAACCTTCATTATTATAGTCATATTTTATCCTTCATGTATCAAACTTTAATTTTTGTATACGTACAGGGTTTTTTCTTCTAAAAATTTTTTGGGATACAATTTCTTCTAACAGATCAAAATATACCCTAAATCTAGCACAGTGCTTTCTTCTAGTCTCCAGCCTGAGCACATTCTCTCCACTTTCTTCTCTTTCTTTTTAAACCAACTTATTATACCAATTCAATTTTTTAGAATTTTTTAAAAGTTTTTCATCCTTACAGTCATATTCCACCCTTTCATCGTGATTACCCTTATTTTCTAAGTTTTTTTCTCATTAAAAAATTGTGGAGGGAGTTTCCCCAAAGAGAACAAAATACACCCAAAATCAAGAGTGTGGCTCTGTTCTATTCACCAGTATAAAATACATAAATAAATATGTATACACACACACACACATACACAAACACATATATAAATATAAATTTTTAATTTTTTTTGAACTTCTTTTTACCCCCTTCTTCTCCCCCATTTTGGAGTTGCTTCTGATTAGGATAGCGTAATTTTTCTGGGGTCTGTGCCAACCTTTTAGTATTTTATTCTCTCATTCATATATTCTTATCTG
>NW_019156592.1:0-3274 GCF_002288905.1 Enhydra lutris kenyoni | reverse complement strand
TAGTGGGAACAAATTAAAAATAAAAGTTGTCCTATGAAGTAGTGGTGTTTGTTCTCTTGTAATCTTTTTTTTTTTTTTCTTCTTTCCTGGTTGGTTTTCTGGGGGAGGGGCCTGCCAAGTGGGTTTTCAGTAAATGATGTTCCCTGAGTTAAGTCCTCCCACCCCTCTCAAGGGGGTGGGCTCTGAGGAAACTGGTTTTTTCAGGCTTTTGTTCTCTGGAGGTTTTTATGTTTGTTCACTTTTTTTTTTTTTTCTCTCTCTCGCTTTGACCGCTTTTGATGGTTTTTGTAGGTTTAGAGGAAAGCAAACTGACCTCCCTCTCAGAGAGTAGCCTCAGTCTGGCTGCAGAGCCCATATAAATTCCCCCTTGGCCGCTGGCAGAGCAGGTTCCAAGTCACGGTTCCTGGGGACGCAGGATTTTTTGCTTGTACCCAAAACCATGGCAGCGGCTGCTGTCTGGGCAGCTCCAGACTGACAGAGAGGTTCCAAGCAGCGATCGCACACTGAGATTTTCCCGCTGGCCTGGGCTGGGAGTGCCTGGTCTTTCCGGGTCTGAGAGCACCGGGCTGGTGCCTGTGTGCACCTCTCTCAGGGGAGGGCGCAGGGCGCTGCTCGGACTCCGATAGCACGGCATGGCACTCGCATGAGGACTGCAAAAAGGCTGTGCTTCTGCCGGCTGGCGAGGCTCCCAGCCCCTCATGGGAGCCGGACCCCACGCGCTCTCAGGCGCGCTGGTGGCTCAGGGACCAAGACCTGATTTCTCTGCTGCACTCTCTCTGGCTCTGCACCAGGGGTGGCTGTCCTGGGTCTGGGGACTTAAGCCCCTGTCCCTAGCTGCCCTGATTCCCACAATTTACCCCTCCCCCCACGATCCTTTGCTCTTTCTGAGTGCTTTCTACCAGACTCCAAGTTACTGCTGGTCCCCAGACGCAGGGCACTCTCGTATTGGGATATTACTTTCCAATGGGTCACCTCTGGTGGCTCCCTCCCCTTTTTGTTTATCTTCCGATATCAGTCCGACATTCCCACTCCACTTTACCTGCCCACTGGTGTCTTCTGCTCCTGTAGAGATCCAGACGTGTATAATTCTGCCATAGGCTGATTTCGTGGGTGATCAGAGTTCTTTGGAAGGTAATCAGCTCACTTTAGGGTATAGGTTGAAAGGGCACCTCCTCCTACTTCCCCACCATCTTGTCTCCCAAGAACGAAAGGATTCTTAAGTAGGTTAATACAGATTTCTGATAGAATATTTTATACTGTTTACAAACTTTATAAAAGCTGGTACATATTGTCTTTCCCTTTTCCTTTCTCATTTCCTTTCCTGCTTCATTTATAAAAATTGTACTCTTAGGTGTCAGTCTTAAAGTAAAAAAGAAAAGTGAGATTGTTCCATGTCTCCATTTGATTCCAACTTGTCACCTCAGACATATCACATGATGTGACTAAGCCTTAATTTCCTAATCTGGCATGTAGGAATATTAATACTTATTTGTATAAAAGAAATAAATATCAAGCAAAAAGCAGAATCAGACTTATAGAGGACAAATTGATGCTTTCCAGAGGATAGGGTGGAGGGTTGGGAAGAACGGGTGAAGGGCAGAGAGAGATACAGGCTTCCAGTTATGAACAAATTATAGGAATAAAAGGCACAACATAAGGAATACAGTCACTGATACTATAATAGCAATGTAACAGGACAGGTAGCTACACTTGTGGTGAACATAGCATAATATATAAACTTATCAAATAATTAAGTTGTACACCTGAAATTAATATAACATTGTGTCAACTATTCTCAAACGAAAATTAAAAACAACAAATGGAAAATCCCATAACATATTAAGATTTTTAAAAATTTTTTTCCAAGTTATAATCAATTGTGTTCTTGAAAAACAGTGAAAGTAGCAAATTTTAACTATTGTTTCCAAAGCAAGGTACAATAAGACTCCATTCCTTCCCAACAGGTCATCATTATTGAAATGTCTATAAGAACTTACTTTGTGCCACAATTACAATTGCTTGCAATTTTTATTATTTCTATTAAATAATAAAAAATACAAAGAAATAGGGATCTTAGTAAAAGTAAAGGAGGGCTAGATATTTATCATTGTGGTCAATCCTTTCTACTTCTGTGGAGATAATAAATGAAGTCAGATCACCTTCTTGGTTTTAAGGATTCTAAAATAGCCATCATGGGGGGGGAGGAGTCAAGATGGTGGAGAAGTAGCAGGCTGAGACTACTTCAGGTAGCAGGAGATCAGCTAGATAGCTTATCTAAAGATTGCAAACACCCACAAATCTTTTTTTTTTTTTTTTGCAAACACCCACAAATCTAACGGGAGATCGAAGAAAAGAAGAACAGCAATTCTAGAAACAGAAAATCAACCACTTTCGGAAAGGTAGGACTGGCAGAGAAGTGAATCCAAAGTGACGGGAAGATACACTGCAGTGGGAGGGGTCGGCTCCCAACAAGCGGCGGAGCAACAGAGCACAAAATCAGGACTTCTAAAAGTCTGTTCCGCTAAGGGACATCCCTCCAGAGGCTTAACAAAGGTGAAGCCCATGCGGGGTCAGTGTGGCCTCAGGTCCCGCAGGGTCACAGAAGGATCCGGGGTGTCTGAGTGTCGCAGAGCTTGCAGGTATTAGAACGGGGAAGCCGGCTACAGAGACAGAGCCAAGGAGTGAGCTCTAAGCTCGGGGTTACCTTGAACCGGTCGCAGGCTCGGTCAGCTCGGAGTGCGGCCGGAGGCCAGGGTGACGGGAGTAATTGGGCGCTGTTCTCTGAGGGCACACTGAGGAGTGGGGCCCTGGGCTCTCGGATCCTCTGGGCCAGAGACTGGGAGGCCGCAATTTTCATTCCTGTCCTCCGGAACTCTACGGAAAGTGCTCAGGGAACAAAAGCTCCCGAAAGCAAACCCTAGCGGATTACTCAGCCCGGCCCCTGGTAAGGGTGGTGCAATTCTGCCTGGGGCAAAGACACTTGAGAATCACTACAACAGGCCCCTCCCCCAGAAGATCAACAAGAAATCCAGCCAGCACCAAGTTCACCTAAGAAGGAGTGCAGTTTCAATACCAAGGAGAACAGAGGAATTCCAGAGGAGGAGAAAGCAAAGCATGGAACTCATGGCTTTCTCCCCATGATTCTTTAGCCTTGCAATTAATGTAATTTTTTTTTCTTTTTCAATTTTTTTTTCTCTTCTTCTGCCAAATTTTTTTTAACTTTTACCCTTTTCTTTTTTAACGTTTTTTAACTAGTTTATCTAATATATATATA
>NW_019156591.1:1736-3276 GCF_002288905.1 Enhydra lutris kenyoni | reverse complement strand
CAAACAGTCTACACTTACAAAGATGGGCTCCGTGGAGAAAGGGGAACACTCTTACACTGTTGGTGGGAATGCAAGTTGGTGCAGCTGCTTTGGAAAACAGTGTGGAGATTCCTTACGAAATTAAAAATAGAGCTTCCCTATGACCCTGCAATTGCACTACTGTGTATTTACCCCAAAGATAGAGATGTAGTGAAAAGAAGGGCCATCTATACCCAAATGTTCATAGCAACAATGGCTACGGTTGTGAAACTGTGAAAAGAACCAAGATGCCCTTCAATGAATGAATGGATAAGGAGGATATAGTCCATATAAACTATGGAGTATTATGCCTCCATCAGAAAGGATGGTACCCAACTTTTGTATCAACATGGATGTGACTGGAAGAGATTAGTATGAGTGAAATAAGTCAAGCAGAGAAAGTCAATTATCATATGGTTTCACTTACGATGGAGCATGAGAAATAACACAGAGGACATGGGGAGATGGAGAGGAGAAGAGAGTTGAGGGAAATTGGAGGGGTGATGAACCATGAGAGACTATGGACTCTGAAAAACAACCTGAGGATTTTGAAGGGCCAGGGAATGGGAAGTTGGGTGAGCCTGTTGCTGGGTATTATGGAGGGCACGTATTACATGGAGCACTGGGTGTGGCACAAACAATGAATTCTGGTTCACTGAAAAGAAATTTAAATCATAAAAAAAATTAAAAAGTTATGGAATGAAGAAATTATAGGAATAAGTGGTACTACATAAGGAAAAGAAAGAAATAGATTCTAAAATTTAAAATACATATAAAATTGAATACCAAAATCCAAAATTAAATCATATAATCCTATATAAAAATATGCAAATAATGCAAAAGTAAGTGAAGGAACCTAAACAACAAATTGTTATTGTGTTGTTATTTAAAGGATGAAAGAATATTTTAAGTGAATCCTACAGTGACACTTTAGGAGAAATTTAGGTTAACATGGAATATTTGTTAATGGGAGAACTTATTTGGGGCTAAGGCTTATTTATTGAAGAAATGTTGATCCTTCTGTCAAATACTGTCATATCCCTAAACTGATATGGCATAAACTTACTGGGTTTATTCCATGCATTTTTTTTATAGAAGAGAATGTACTCTTGTCCCCCCCCCCCAACCAAGCCACATCCCAAACATATATTAGAATCCAAGTAATGAAGTAAGTCTGCTTCTGATGGAATTAACTCAGATTTTAGCCACCTCCCTCTATTATATTTTTCTGCCAAGATCTGCTTCCTCCATACATTTTCTGGGACACTTTAGCATATATTTGCTTTGTTAAAAAAAAAACAAAACTCACTTACTTTTTTGGGGGTAAATTATATTTCCTCTCCTACTTTACAACTAGGACTAACTGACCATTGTGCAAAATATCCCAAATGGAGCTTACAACGTGAACACTGCTTTGGAACTACACCAGCTTTTTTTGAGTATTAACTGCTCTTCTAATGGTTGTCTAATTCTTCAAATCGCTGTTGGAATTATGGGTATTTTAGACCTACAGATGGAAAAA
>NW_019156591.1:0-1119 GCF_002288905.1 Enhydra lutris kenyoni | reverse complement strand
GTTTTTGGCTGTTAATGTTCCGTAGAATAGGAATACAGAGGTGCCAGCGCCAAATATGGTTTTAGACTTCATTTTCATTAATGGCTTTATTTCCCTATTTAAAGAAAGTAATTATATTGGTGGAAATCAAGTGCTGACCAAGGTATGTAACATGTTCAGCAAGCTTTTAATTGATGTACGATAGTGTATTAAAGATATATTTCTTTTTTTGTAACTATAAGATTTAACTTCAGGCTGACACAACATTTTCTTCCAAGAGATCTAAGCATGAACCTCACATTTTTCTAGCAACTCCATAGGGAGAAAGCCATTCTTCTACCTGTATCAGTTAGGATTTCTTCTTAAGTAGGGTGACCACATGGTTATTGTTCAAATAGAGACACTTGGGAAAGCAAAACATAATACTGTTAATAATTAAATAAGGCATAAATAAAGGTGTTTCATGAAAATCAAGATATAAAATGGAAGTAGAAATCAAAATAAAATAGGCCAAATAGGTCATTGAACTTGAATTCCTACTTGAATTGGAACCTTAGTTTTGTGATCACCAGATCTCTCTAGACATACTCTGTGTAAATATATGTAAACATATTTCAGAATTACTTAAGTAAAGCCTCAATTTACTATTCCACACATCCAACAATGAAAATTATTTTCTAAGGTTGTCAAGGAACTTAACACACTTTTGCTGGACTCTCATGATTTTCTCTGTGCTCTTGTCCAGTAAGGGTCTTTGTTTAGTATGCTTGTTTTAAATCAAGAAATTGGGGACACCTGGGTAGCTCAGTTGGTTAAGTGTCTGACTTTGGCTCAAGTCATGATCCCAGAGTCCTAGCATTGAGTCCCATGTCAGGCTGCTTGTTCCTGGGAAACCAATTTCTCCCTCTGCCTGCTGTCCCCCACCCCTGATTTTGCTTTCCTTCTCTGGAAAATAAATAAATACAATCTTTAAAAATAAACAAACAAACAAATAAATAAATAAATACCAAGAAGGTGTACTTACTGAAAAAAAAAGTATACTCTTAGGTATACAGATTCATGAATATTCCCACCACATCACCAATATATAGCTTATATCCATCATATGACAAATTTTCTTTATATTCTTTAGCTGTCATT
>NW_019156590.1:0-3276 GCF_002288905.1 Enhydra lutris kenyoni | reverse complement strand
CAAAGAGCTGGAGCAAACAATCCTAAAATTTGTATGGAATCAGAAGAAACCACGACTTGCTAAGGAAATGTTGAAAAACAAAACTGGGGGCATCACTCTGCCTGATTTCAATCTTTACTACAAAGCTGTGATCACCAAGACAGCAAGGTACTGGCATAAAATCAGACACGTAGACCAGTGGAACAGAGTAGAGAGCCCAGATATAGACCCCCAACTTTACGGTCAAAAAATATTCAACAAATCAGGAAAAAATATCCAGTGGGGGGAAAAAAAAACACTCTCTTCAATAAATGGTGCTGGAAAAATTGGACAGCTATGTGTAGAAAAATGAAACTCAACCATTCTTTTACACTATACATGAAGATAAACTCGAAATGGATAAAAGACCTCAAAGTGAGGTAGGAATCCATCAGAATCTTGGAGGGAAACATAGGCAGTAACCTCTTTGACATCGGCCACAGCAACTTCTTTCAAGACATGTCTCCAAAGGCAAAGGAAACAAAAGTGAAAATGAATTTTGTAGTCTTCATCAAGATCAAAACCTTCTTCACAGCAGAGGAAACAGTCAACAAAACTATGAGGCAACCCACTTAATGGGAGAAGATATTCGTAAATGACAATACACAGGGCTGATATCCAGGATCTATAAAAAACTCCTCAAACTAGGGCGCCTGGGTGGCTCAGTGGGTTAAGCCGCTGCCTTCGGCTCAGGTCATGATCTCAGGGTCCTGGGATCGAGTCCCACATCGGGCTCTCTGCTCAGCAAGAAGCCTGCTTCCTCCTCTCTCTCTCTCTCTCTCTGCCTGCCTCTCCATCTACTTGTGATCTCTCTCTGTCAAATAAATAAATAAAATCTTTAAAAAAAAAAAAACTCCTCAAACTAAACACACACAAAGCAGATAATCATGTCAAAAAATGGGCAGAAGACATTAACAGACACTTCTCCAATGAAGACATATGAATGGCTAACAGACACATGCAAAAATGTTCATCATCACTAGCTGTCAGGGAGATTTAAATAAAAACCACATTGAGATACCACCTTACATCAGTTAGAATGGCCAAAATTAGCAAGACAGGAAACAACATGTGTTGGAGAGGATGTGGAGAAAGGGGAGCCCTCTTACACTGTTGGTGGGAATGCAAGTTGGTGCAGCTACTTTGGAGAACAGTGTGGAGATTCCTCAAGAAATTAAAAACAGAGCTTTCCTATGACCCTGCAATTGCACTACTGGGTATTTACCCCAAAGATACAGATATAGTGAAAAAAAGGGCCATCTGTACCCTAGTGTTCATAGCAGCAATGTCCACAGTCGCCAAACTATGTAAAGAACCAAGATGTCCTTCAACAGATTAATGGATAAGGAAGATGAGGTCCATATATACTATGGAGTCTTATGCCCCATCAGAAAGGATGAATACCCAAATTTTGTATTAACATGGACGGGACTGGAAAAGATTATGCTGAGTGAAATAAGTCAAGAGAGAGTCAATTATCATATGGTTTCACTTATTTGCGAAGCATAAGAAATAACACGGAGGACATGGGGGGATGGAGAGGAGAAGGGAATTGAGGGAAATTGGAAAGGGAGATGAACCATGAGAGACTGTGGACTCTGAGAAAACAATCTGAGGGTTTTGGAGGGGAGGGGTGTGGAAGGTTGGGTGAGGCTGGTGGTGGGTATTAGGGAGGGCATGCATTACTTGGAGCACGGGGTGTGGTGCATAAACAATGAATTATGGAACACTGAAAAGAAATAAAAAAGATACATAAAATTGGAAAAAAATAAAAAATAAAATAAAATTTAAAAAACACTATGGAGCACAGAGGTGTCAGAATAGATGAATCTTGGGCACCTGATTAGCTCAGTGGGTTAAGCTCAAACTCAGTAGTGCTTTGAGATACATGGAGAACTTCACTACCTTGCAATTTCGAAGCAGCAAACACTGTATTTCCCACTAATACCTAAAAGGCCCCTACCCTTCCTTGCAGTGGAACATTTGCTTCAGCCAGAGAAAGAAAAAAAAAGATGAGGGGGCTCCAGCTTCCTGATTCTGGAAGTCTGACTTTTCTAAGCCCTGGAGCTTTGAGTCTTTGCCAGACTCTGCACCTCTGTTGAGAACTGAGAGGCCCCATCCCAGTTTGCTGAGATGCCCACTGGCCATCTCTGATTTTATCTCTCATGAACCTTCTCATTGATATCCCTTCTTGAATAGCTTTCCTGAGGCACAGGGACCTTCGTCTAAATTTCTGTATGCAGGAAAATAAAACCATTTAATTACAGACAAAGCAAGCAAATAAACAAACAAACAACAACAAAAACAACAAAACAAAACAAAACAAAACAAAAAACCTGCAAGCTACAATCATCTACCACAACCAAAATACCATGTGGCTGGGATAAAATATTTCAATTTAGTCAATCATAGAATTTTAAAACACATATGAACCTAATGCTACCTCTACAAATCACCACAGTGAGAGCGCCAAAGCCCAAATTACTTATCCTTAAACCACCAAGGCTTTCCATGTGCATACTTTGCTCTCCCAAATTCCATTCTTTTGGTTTTATTTTTCAGTATTTCTGGCTGATACATTTGATGTTGGGGTTTAACAAAGCCATCGCAAAATTACTATTGTCCCTCCCTTACCCTGGTGTAATCTGAAGAAGCTGAGGAAAAAAAAAATAGTCAAGGCCTCAAAATAGGGGTTAAAATAATAATAGTTACCTAGTTGACAAGAATGGCTCTCAATAGGTGAGTCAAATGCCCCTGCTAATCCTGAATCTCAGACCTAAGCAGATTTACCATCCCGATTATGGGCAATACAGAGGACTGGAGGAAAGCATGTGCTTTTTAAAGACAAGATTAAAAAAATAAATAAATAAATAAAGACAAGATTAGTAGGAAAAGAGAAAAGAGTGAAATTAGTTCAAGTATGTAGTTATTCTTCCCCACGTAATCAATTAGTTATGTAAACTTCACTTTTACTAGGGTGTAATGAATGATGAAGTAGAGGAAGGTCAGAATATGCGAAAGGAAGATAACCTCCTCTTGGAAGCCTGGAGTGGGAAATGGCATTCCCCTTCAGACAGAAAGGTCAAGAACATGCCCGATGTTAAATAACTCACATATGGAAACCACGGATGTCTGGTTCAAAGATTCCTGCTGTTTTCACAGTGACGTGCTATCTTTGTAACTTCACAACTCAGTCTGTTAGACTTATTACAATTATTAGTTGTCATTACTGTGGTAATGGGATTACATTTCAAGTAT
>NW_019156589.1:1539-3277 GCF_002288905.1 Enhydra lutris kenyoni | reverse complement strand
GTAGCAGCTGATTCCTCTAACCCAACCCACTAATGAACACTGAACTGGAAGGAAGTGGTACTGGGGTGGGGGGCAGGGGAGGCAGTCTAACCTTTCACCCTGCTTCACTTGGTGCTTCTGCAGCCAGTTGATGAACCTGGGTCTAGAGAAAAGCAACCAGGCCACTTCACTGACAGCCTCATCTCTATAAAGTTCTATTTCCTGGTCCCAAACCTGAGAATATTCTCCCTTTCCTTCAGAAATGTCAAATGTGGAAAGATACACTGCAGCAGAGGGCAGCATTCATCTCTGCCTGGTAAAGAAAATATTAATCACCTTAAGAAGACTTCAAAGCTGAATGTCACCACTGAGTGCAAAACTTTTATTTTATACCAAAATTCTAAAGATTGGGGCCTGGTTGCTCCTGGAACAAAATGTGGAGATGGAATGGTAAGATGAAAGTCCTTTGTTATATTAAAACTTCTTGGTACAGCCACTTTAAAGCATTATTTTCTATAATTGGTTCCTGAGGGCCTATATATGGCCTATATAAGCAGAAACAAACGGGCAACCTTTTTTTTTTAACTGAGCAAAGTAGTAATAACACTATAATGAATATTCATTTTGTTTAACCTCTGTTATACAAAATGATATATGAATGCTATAAGTGTTCTTAATTAGTATCTTACAGTGAAATTATAGACATAATTTTTAAAATTGACTATGAAATAGCCATATGTTCTTCAATTATTTTATTCATTCAGCCATATTTTTTGGGCACATACTATGATGCCAGTGGCCATAAGGGAAACAAGTGATGTAAATATGAGTGTACTTGAGAATTTCATAAATTAAATTACATATATTATGTTCTAACACAAGTGCTTTCATAGTTCATTGGTGACCAATGAACTTTTGAGTCCGAAGGAAAAAGTGATTGCCTTTAGTTGGAGAACATGAATGGCATCTTATGATGCCATTAAATTAATGACATTTCAGCTTTGACATGACAAACATTTTTCAACGCAGAAAAAATAACGAGAGACTTTTTAGAAAGAAATACCTATATAACATGCAAAGGTACAAAATGTATGGCATAGTTAGGAAACACAATTTCAGTGTGATTGGAGCTTTGGGTAAAATGTCAGAAAATGAAGTTTTCTAAAATAAGGCCAGATCAGAAGAAGTTTATCATTCCAAGATGAAAACTTCAGGACATGTACTAAAAATAACAGCCAATTCATCAAGGTTTATAAACACAAGAATATATGGAAAACATAATACTTTTCAAAAATCAGTTATTGTGAAATAGTATAGTTTCTGTCTGTGATATAGCTCCTTTCCTCCCATACCATCACCCACAAACATTACAGTTTCATTCCTATAACGTGATAGAGAAATGAATTGAAAAACAAAATTCAGAATGAAAAAAAGGAATTAGAATTTAATTATTTAATGGATATCTATATTTCAAATCCATACACTTAACTATCAGTTTCCCATTAAAATAGCTAAATATTAAAATGATGAAGAATCTATGTTTGTGAAATTTTAGGTATGTGTACAACCTCATACTAGAAAGTTCAAGGACTTTCAGTGAAAGAGTGTATGAGACATCAGGTTAAAGAAAATACCAAACAATTTTCTATTCCCTCCAGGTAAGAAAAATCATCCAAAAATACAAGCAGAAGTATGACTTACCCTTCATAGAACCTCATTATGAATTGACTGGCACCATCGTGATTGGTACACTTCTATA
>NW_019156589.1:0-1032 GCF_002288905.1 Enhydra lutris kenyoni | reverse complement strand
TATAGAAGTGTACCAATCACGATGGTGCCAGTCAATTCATAATGAGGGAATTCATGAAAACAAATGCCAGTTTATAGAGGTATCACAAAGATACCTCTTTTGGTATGGACTTTTCATCTCATTTTTACAATGAGATACTTATAGACTTTTCATCTCATTTTTATAATGATACTATTTTTAGATATGAGTAAATTAAAATGAATAAAAACATTCTAGTTTCTCATAATTGTTTTTTTTTCCGGTAAATTTTGATTTGGCATAGAAAATGAGGGCAAACATATCCCATTGCCCTTGAATGACTTTTTCCTTAGCAACATAAATAGGAAAAATGAAACAAAAGGAAAACAGTGAGAAAAGATGAAAAGGGAAGGATAATACATTGGAAAGAACAAGAGTAGAGGTGAAGGGGGAAGGAAGGGAGAATACTAGTTAGTCCTCTCAGGCACAAAAGAATTGCTGCAACCTGTCTCTGTAGTTTTACCTTTATTAAACACATAAAAATGGCAAAATCAAAATAAGAAACATTTCAGTGTTTCCTTTAGTTGAGACTGAAGTATATGAAAACAGCATAATTCCAGTGTTCATTTGATCATGTATATATGAAAATCCATTCTCTAAGAATAATCAAAGAGAACAAATAGCAACAGACAAAAGAATTTAACAGTGTGAACAATGGAGATTAATCTGAGGACTCATAGACAATAGTCCCCTATGAAACAGACATACATTAAAAAAGAGAGAAATCATTTAGGAAAAAAGTTTATATTTTAGTCAGATTTAAAAGGATTTTAAATATATAAAAATGGTATTATTTGAAAATCACAAGTGCTGCCTTCAAATTATAAAATAAATAATAATTACTGATTTACATATAATTTGAGCAGTAAACCATGAAGTGTAGTAAGCCACAAAATATAGTAAATTAGAAGCTAAACTTCTTAACACATGAGAATGAGATAAAGGAATTCTAAAGAAGAAAATGAATAAAAAAAGGAAAAATAGTCCTAATAAATTTGATACAATTTTTTTAAG
>NW_019156588.1:0-3278 GCF_002288905.1 Enhydra lutris kenyoni | reverse complement strand
GTGTGCGTGTGTGGCCGCATGGGGGTGTGTGGAATGTGTGGGTGTGCGTGTGTGGATGGACTAGGGGGCAGGTGACGTGACCTGTCTCGTGGTTATGGGTCGTCAGACGTCCAGAAGCCGTGTCTGGACAGAAGGGAGGGGCCGCCCCCAATGTGCTGAGCTGGAGGCAGGGCCTGGGTGGGCCTGGGCGGCTGCCTGGGCAGGGGCTGTGTGTTCTGAGTGTGGGGGTGACAGACGGTCCACCATGAAACCGGGTGGCTGGAGGGGCTCCCTGTGGGCCCCTCTACCCGTTCTCCCTTCCTCCTGTTCACACGACAGACCCCTGAGCATCTGCGGGGCACGGAGCTGCCTGAGGAAGACTCCACAGCCCTGTTGACCTCACAGCCAGGGCTTGCCAGGCGACCACTACTCCGGGCTCATGCGGGGACCTCGCCTTGCCCCCTTCCCTCTGACCGGGAAGACCAATGCCTTGGGAGCCAGTTTTGGGGGCGGCAGGGTAGCATGTGGGCCACCTCACCTCTGGGACGGAAACAACCACGCGTCGGTCCTGGGCACCCTCGTCCCTGCAGCTCCCCCAGGTGGCCTCACGACCAAAGTGCAGAAGAGCCCTGAGGACACAGGGATCCCGTGCTGGGCGGACTGGACTGGGGGATGCTGGACTTCTATGTACTTGGAGACGGGCCAGGCCGCAGATGAGTGCTTCCAGGTCCATCCAGAAAAGAACCCGAGGCCTTGCCCTCCAGGGGAGCTGGGCTTCCCAGTGCCCGGCCTTCTCCCATGACTGAGTCCGGGGTCTGAAGCTTGACTCCCCCACGCACTCACTATTTCTGAGGCTCGTTGCCCAGCAGATAGTGTGCCCCGTGCTGTGGGGCACGTGTCCACATGGTGTGGGGCGGCTTCCAAGCCAGGGAGCAGTGGCCATCCTGGAGGCGGGAGGCCCTGGCAAACGTCAGCTCCCCACGGCCTCCATGAGGCGTGGCGGCCACTGGCAGAGCTGTCACGGCCCAGGGCCGCAGCACACACGCTGTGTGTCAACCGAAGCTGGGGCCCAGGGCTGCCATGGCCACGGTGAGGGGGCAAGGTGAGCACCAAGAACAGACACTAAACCACGAAAGCATGTGGAACGCGCAGAACCCATGAATCCACAAGGAAACAGAAAGAAAGAGAACCTAACCTGCCACCCTCACAAGCGAGGTCTGTCCTGACTCCTCCTCATGCTACAGACTAGGAAACGAGGGAAAACAGAGAGAAAACAGCAGCTTAGTACAGAAAACGGCACTACCGGCCTTCCCCTGGGGGTGGGAGGCCCAGGCGGTGGGACCGGGGGAGCACGCTGCCCCAGGAGACTCGTCCAGCCTAAGGAAGGGGCTGCTTCAGGCAGGAGGCATGGGCATTGCTAAAAATCTGAGGTGACAGCCACGCTTGCTGGGGAGGGGGCAGGTGGTGCCGCGCTGGGGGTCCGGAGAGGGTGTGGGCCGTCGCCACATTATCGGGAGACCGGTCTTGGCATGAGCACCAGCGGCCGGCTGGAGAAAGTCTCAGAGGACGCTAAGATATGACAACGGGGTGTCGAGTCTGAAAGGAAGCGGCAGAGCCTGGGGGACCGTGGGCCGGTGTCCGCGTCTCAGGGGGCCCAGCGGCAGGAGACGAGGAATACGGCTCCAGGTGCCCGAGTGTGACGAGAGACAGGAATATGAGACCCGCACGGGGACACATTATAATCAGACCTTTGAGACGGAGGGGAGAGGTGACACCAACATACATGAGGCCACACCAAGACGGTCACCAGATTTCAGAAGCCCCAGAGGCCAGAGGGCTGTGGGCCAATGTGTACAAATGACCAAAAGGGAACCCCCGTCAGCCAAAACTCTTCTCCAGCAAAACTGTCTTTCCAAAGTGAGAGAAACCAAGACATTTCCAGACGAACAAAAGCTGAGGGACTTGCAGGAAATGTGCCTGGAGCCTGGGGGCCAAACGGAGACCCGGGGAGATCGTTGCTGGAGGCCCCAGTAAAGGCGAGCGCACGGGCGACGGGAAAGCCAGTGTTTTCGTCCCGGTGCTGTAACCGTGGGTTTTGTTCTCTCCACACATGACTTAGGAGACCGATGTCGCTGCGGCCGCCGCTGCAGTTGTTTTAAGCAGGTATCGGTCTAGAAGCTAATGTTACTGTTGCTTTGGTTTGTAACCCACGTTTTGTTTTCCACATAAGTTAAGAGACTCATGCAGTCACGACACTGTGAGCTTGCGGTCTTGGACGCACCGTCACAGGGTGTAGTGCTGTGACGTTCGCACCCGGAAGGGACGGGCCGAGCCGTGGGGAGCGGACCGTCTGTGCTGTGGCACAAAGCCACTGTGACTTTGGGATGCGGAACGTAATCCCTTGGTAACCTCCGGGACAGAGCTACGGATTTTACACGGAAGGGAACGAGAAGGAGTTTAAACATTTGACTCTAAAAACAACCAGCTAAACCCAGAAGACGACAGTGGCGCAGGGAACGAGGGCTGGCGGGGTGGAAGCTGGGCCTGTGCACCAGTCCACCTCTACTGGGACAGACACTCTGACCCATACGGCAACGTGCATGAGTCCCGTCACAGTCACAGAAGGTCACAGAAAGTCACAGACGGTCACAGGAGACACCTACCGCGGGATCACACTTCCATAAGGCACCGAGTGCGTTCAGATCCCTAGAGACAGAAGGTGAGGAGGGGCCGGGGCCAGAGCAGGGGCAGTGGGGAGCACTGCCTGAAGACAGAGTTCCATTCTGGAAGGTGGGAGAGTTCTGGAAAGCATGATGGCTGTGCCTGCCCGTCAGGACAGAGCCGTGGACTTACACGCCACAACAGGTGTCCATGGGGAGCTCCTGCCAGGAACACTGCTGCCTGGATGGGGCTGCCCGGCCAAGCCCAGCCCGCACACCCGTGACCGTGGACGACACGCTTGCTGCTGCGATCAGCCGCTGCATTTGGGGACGGCTGGTTACACGGCATCACTGCAGGGAGTGTGGACTTCCTCACTCAGGAGGGGCCACGAGGTGCCGGTTTCTGCGGGAGAACGTCCCCCTTTATCCCAGAGACTGGTGGAAGTTCTCTAAGTGTTATGATGTTGCTGGTTTACGCGCAATCAGATCAGAAGACAGACAGACAGAAGGACGGACAGACAGACTGACCAAGCAAATGTGGCAAATGTTGACACAGGTGGGATCCGGGCGCAGACATCCTCTGCTGTTTTTCTGCTTTTCCTCACGTTTGAAATTTTTCTTTTTTCTTTTTTTTTTTTT
>NW_019156587.1:0-3279 GCF_002288905.1 Enhydra lutris kenyoni | reverse complement strand
GGCGCGTCGGACAAGCCTCAGAGGGAGAGAGAAATCTTCGTTCCCCTACTGAGGTCAGCCACACCCTGGGCGCCTCAGCCGACCGAATAGGCAGAGGCGGACACTCGGCCTCAACCCATCCCTCAACTCTGCTCCGGGAACGCTCCCCTGTGCCGGGCCCCCCGGGTGGGCTGCATCATCTCGGCGCGTTTTCCGGGTGGCCAAGACAGGCCCCGAGCGAGAACGGGCCCTCGGCCATGGGGAGCATGGCAGTCCGCCGGGCTGCCCAATGCCGGCCAATTCTCACGAGCGTTCTGCAGAAACCGATCCCGGTAAGGGCAGAACGCTCAAGAGAATTGGCCGGAAAACGCCCGGCGAACTCGCTTCAGGCATCGCATGTCTGCAGGGCCGCCCCCTATGCCTGGCCCTGCCTTGCCAGCAGTCACGTCCAAACCCCGCCAGGCAGCCCTGTGGGAGTCAGGTTCCAGCAAGGGCGACACCTCCTGCTCCTCAGCCTGTGCTCATCCCCTACCTGGCCCTGTCCACCAGGGCCGGACCTGCCCCGAGCCCTGGACACAAACCCTGGCCTGCTCCCTCAGCCTTCCGTTTCCAGAGTCCTGTCCCTCGGGGCCTCCAACTGGGGAACGCTGAGTCCCTCGCCAAGACTCCCCCTCCCACCACGGCACAAACCGTGCCTTTCGGCGCTCCAGACAAGCCTCAGAGGGAGAGAAACCTTCATTCCCCAACTGAGGTCAGCCACACCCTTGTGCGCCCCAGCCGCCCGAATAGGCGGAGGCGAAGTCTGGCCATATCCCGTCCCTCAACTCTGCTCCAGGAACGCTCCCCTGCCCCGGGGTCCCCAGGTGGGCCGCGTCGTCTCTGCGCATTTTCCATGTGGCCGCGACTGGCCCCAGGTGAGAAAGGGCCCTCGGCCATGCGGAGTAGAGCAGTCTGCAGGGCTGCCCAACACCGGCCAATTCTCACGAGTGTTCTGCCCAAACCGATTGGGCAGAACGCTGGTGAGAATTGGCCGGAAAACAACTGGCGAACTCGCTTCGGGCGCCACACATCTGCAGGGCTGCCCCCTGGGCCTGGCCCGGCCTCTCGAGCAGTCGCGTCCAAACCCCACCAGGAAGCCCTTTGGGAGTAAGGCTCCAGTGAGGGTGACGCGTCCTGCTCCTCCATCTGTGGTGGTCCTCTATCTGGCACTGTCCGCAGGGGCCGGGCCTGCCCCAAGCCCTGGACACGAACCCTCGCCTGCTCCCTCAGCATTCCATTTCCAGGGTCCTGTCCCTCGGGGCCTCCAACTGGGTCCGCAGGGCTGCCCAACGCTGGCCAATTCTCATGGGTGTTCTGCCCAAAGCGATCGAGGTTTGGGCTGAAAGCTCCTGAGAATTGGCCGGAAAACGCCCGGCGAACTCGCTTTGGGTGCCGCACGTCTGCAGGGCCCCCTGGGCCTGGATCGGATTCATGAGCGGTCATGTCCGAACCACACCAGGAAGCCCTCCGGGTGTCAGGCTCCAGCAAGGGCAACGCCTCCTACTCCTCAGCCTTGGTGGTCCCCTACCTGGACATGTCCATTGGGGCCGGGCCTGCCCCGAGCCACGGACACCAACCCTCTCCTACTCCCTCAGCCTTCTGTTTCCAGGGTCCTGTCCTTCAGGGCCCCCAACTGGGGAACCCAGAGTCCCGCGCCACAACTCTCCCTCCCACCTTGGTGCAAACCGTGCCTTCCTGTGCTCCGGAAAAGCCTCATAGGGAGAGAAACCTTCGTTCCCCAACAGAGGTCAGCCCCACCCTTAGGCTCCCCAGCCGCCCGAATAGGCGGAGGAGGATGCCCGCCTGCAACTTGTCCCTCAACTCTTCTCCAGGAACGCTCCCCTGTGCCGGGGCCCCCGGATGGGTCGCGTCGACTCGGGGAGTTTTCAGAGTGGCCTCGACAGGCCCCGACTGAGAAAGGGCCCTCGGCCACGGGGAGCAGGGCAGTCTGAAGGGCTGCCCAACGCTGGCCAATTCTCACGAGCATTCTGTCCAAACCAGTTTGGACAGAACGCTCGTGAGAATTGGCCGGAAAACACCCAGCAAACTGGCTTCAGGCGCCGCACGTCTGCAGGTCCGCCCCCTGGGCTTGGCCCCGCCTCAGGAGTGGTCGCGTCCGAATCCCACCAGGAAGCCCTCAGGGAGTCAGGCTCCAGCGAGGGTGATGCCTCCTGCTCCTCAGCCTGTGGTGGTCCCCTTCCTGGCCCTGTCCGCTGGGGCCCAGCTTGCTCTGAGCCCCGGAAACGAACCCTCGACTGCTCACTCCGCCTTCCTTTTCCAGGGTCCTGTCCCTCAGCATCTCCACCTGGGGAACCCTGAGTCCCGTGCCACGACTCTCCCTCCCACCTCGGTGCAAACCGTGCCTTTCGGTGCTCTGATGGCCTAGGAGGGGGAGAAACCTTCGTTCCCCAACTGAGGTCAGCCCCACCCTTGAATGCCCCAGCCCCCCAAAAAGGCGGAGGCAGACGCCCACCCACAACTCGTCCCTCAACTCTTCTCCGGGAACGCTCCCATGCGCTGGGGCCGCCAGGTGGGCTGCATTGTCTCCTCGCGTTTTCCGGGTGGCCGAGACAGGCCCTGAGCAAGACAGGGCCCTCGGCCACGGGGAGCAGGGCGGTCCGCAGGGCTGCACAATGCCCGCCAATTCTCATGAGCGTTCTGACCAAACCGATCCTGGCTTGAGCAGAACGCTCGTGAGAATCGGCCGGGAAACGCCCGGCGAATTCGTTTCAGGCGCCGCATGTCTGCAGGGCTGCCCCCGGGCCTGGCCTGGCTTCGCGAGCGGTCGCGTCCGAATCACGCCAGGAAGGCCTCCGGGAGTCAGGCTCCAGCGAGGGCAACACCTCCTGCTCCTCAACCTGTGGTGATCCCCTACCTGGCCCTGTCAGCTGGGGCCAGGCCCGCCCGGAGCCCCGGACATGAACCCTCGCCTGCTCCCTCAGCCTTCCGGTTCCAGGGTCCTGTCCCTCGGGCCCTCCAACTGCGGAACTCTGAGTCTTGCGCTATGACTCTCCCTCCCACCCTTGCTCAAACGGTGCATTTCGGCGCTCCGGACAAGCTTCAGAGGGAGAGAAACCTTCATTCCCTAACTAAGGTCAGCCCCACCCTTGAACGCCAAAGCTGTCCGAATAGGCAGATGCGGACGCCCGGCCGCAAGCTGTCCCTCAACTCTGCTCCAGGAACGCTCCCCTGCGCCGGGGCCCCCGGGTTGTCTGCTTCATCTTGGCGTGTTTTCCAGGTGGACGCGACAGGCCCCGAGGG
>NW_019156586.1:0-3279 GCF_002288905.1 Enhydra lutris kenyoni | reverse complement strand
GTCCCCTGCTCCCTTTCTCTTGCAGCTGACTTGTTTGTGCCTCATTCTTCTCTCATGCGCCCCGTCAGGAAGCGGCAAGTGGCGCCCAAACAGGGACCAGAAATGAAACAGGGGAAGAAGCCCCAATGTGAGTTTTTGCGTGGCCGTGCCTTTTTCCCAATGGTGAGTTGTGGGTACTTATTGCAGGGTATGGGTAATCTAGAGAGCACAAACGATTACCGCCCTTACGTATGCTTACTGAGACAGCTCCTAAAGGCGGGAGGAGCAAAAGTCAGCAAGAGCCAACTCGTGGAGCTTTTAAAAGTAATTAAAGAACATTGCTCCCGGTTCCCTATGTTAGGGACTTTAGATTTACAGACATGGGAGAAAGTAGGTCAAAACTTAAAACTTTTGCATGCTAAAGAAAAACCAATTCTGGGCGCCTAGGTGGCTCAGTGGGTTAAAGCCTCTGCCTTCAGCTCAGGTCCTGATCTCAGGGTCCTGGGATCAAGCCCCCAGTTGGGCTCTCCGCTCAGCAGGGAGCCTGCTTCCCCATCTCTCTCTCTGCCTGCCTCTCTGCCTACTTGTGATCTCTCTTTCTCTGTCAAATAAATACATAAAATCTTAAAAAAAAAAAAAAAGAAGAAGAAGAAGAAGAAAAAGAAAAACCAATTCCAATTACTATGTGGTCTACTTGGACCCTCATTTGCTCCATTTTGGAGCCTTTACAAACCCCTGATTCAGAGAGCAATAATGAATGTTCAAGAGAAACTAAAAAAGAGGAACCTGAACATGCCATCCAGGAGGAGAAAGAAATTACTGAGGCCATCATAAAGGAATATATAAAGGAGGAATCTCCTCCTCCTCTTCCAATAACAGAACAAAAGGTGCAAATGGCACTGCTGCCATTGGCTCCGCCGTCCTATGAGAATGCACTGTTTAATGGAAAAAATAAAAAATCCAAGAACAACTCTATGCCCCTATTCAGCAGGAAGAAGTTACAAAAGATGAGACCTTCCACCTTCAACAACCTTATAAAAATTTAAGGGTCAAAAATTATTTTTAAAAAATGTTGCGATGGTCTTACCTCAAAAATCATATCTCCTACCGGTCTCTCAGCACAAAAATCAAAATTAATGGCAGTTATTACATTGTTTCAATATGTTTCTTCTACATTTAATCTGTTATCTGATTCTTTATAAACAGTGTATGTTTTACAGCATATTGAAACTACTACTGTTTCTACATCTGATGTAGATATGATGGCACTCATGGTAGCTGTAAGTCTTCCTGGATGTTATGCACGGATAGATAACTTTACTTATTGGGCTTATATACCCAATCCTCCCCTGCTCCATCCAGTAGAGTGGGGGAAAAAATATAGTAACAATTTATTTAAATGCCTCAAAATGGGTACCTGGAATTTTGGATCCTAGATTGCCACTATTGCCCCTAGAGGAGGGCACAAACATTAATCTTACCTTAGGATATCAAAATAGACCAATATGTATTGGCAATCATTCCAGTTGTCTTATCCCTGATGATCAAAGATGGTTGGTGGACTTTCCTACTAATAATTATCTGATGAAAGTTCAGTTACATTTACTCTCCACTAAAGGATTCCTAGCCAATGAATATCGGGGTCCTAGCTATAACACAGCAGCACCCCCTACTCCTGAATGCACACTGACACAAATGTGGTCTAATAAGAAAATTCGCCCTTGATGAGAAGATTGTCAAGCTTCTCACCCCAGTATCATTATTAATGATTCCTATGGGATTATATGGGACTGGTCCCCTAAGGGGATGGCAGTCACCAATTGCACTGGGAGACCCTGCTCCTCTCATCAAAATTTTAAATAGCAAGTTTTTGGTGATCTCATTTTACCACAAACCTTAACCTCAGGAGATGAGCCTCTGACCTGGCATGGGCAAGGACTTTCGGCGCCATCCCCTTTTGTTAATTATCATAAAAGACAAAAAAATTTATAAAAAGTCACCACTGCTTTAAATCACATAAGAGTTTGGAACAGCTCTTACATTTATCAGTCTAATAACTATACATTCTCCCTTTTCCTGTTTAAAAAAGAATGGGTAAGAGCATGTGTTAGAGATCCCCATGTTTTTGTTCTTGGAAAAATGACTTTTGATCATAACAATAGAAAAATAAACTGTCCCAGATGTAAAATGTTCACCTGTGTAAATAAAAATGTTTATACAGACAATTCTATCATTCTCATAGCTAGAAGAAGAATAGGCCTCTGGTTACCGGTGAAATACCACCGTGGTTGGGAAAGCTCTCCAGATAGATATACATGTACTTTTAACAGTTTTAAAGGACTGGGTCCATAGAACAAAAAGATTTCTTGGGTTGCTTCTAACAGCTATTTTAGGAATGATAGCCATTACTGCTACAGCTACCACTGCAAAAATAGCCTTGCATCAAACTATATAAACCACACAATTTGTACAAAAGTGGCACGAAAATGCAAGCAAAGCTTGGAATCAACAAATGATCATAGATCAAAAATTAAATAAAAGTATCTCTGATTTAGATGCAGCCACAATATATATAGGAGATGATCTTCAAAATATAAAGCTTAGGCTTCACATTTTATGTGACTGAAATGTTTCTTCCTTCTGTGTTACTCCCCATGCCTATGATAAATCAGAAATATCATGGATCAAAATTCGCTGTCATATTACCAATCATTATGGGGATAAACTAACTTTAGATATTAAACAACTTCAAAATACTATTCAAGGCATTACTCACTCATTACAATCAGTTCCAGAAATAAGTTTCGCACAAAAAATTAACAATATTCTGTCTAATTTAAACCCTTCTACTTAAACAAATTGGTCTTGGCATTATAGGTAAAATGATTATTCTTTTTATTGCTATAATCTTTTTATACTTAGTCCTCAGATGCACTCGAAAAATCCCTCCAATGACTGATGAATCAAAAAGTTACAAAATCAACTTTCCCACTTTTGCACAAACAAAAAGGGGGAAATGTAACTGTCCCTCAGAATGTATTACTTAAAATATAACCCATGAGAAATTCTACTAGTTACCAAGCATGTTTAGATATAGCCTCGAGAAAAACACATACTGGCAACAGGCTTCTGGGGGAGAGGACGATATACGGTCTTGAAGCCGAGCAGCTGGGGATGCCCGGCCCGCTCAGGGTGGACCGCCGCCTGCTTCATTTTTCTGTTATCTCCCCTCCCCTCCAAGAGCCCTGGTGGCTAATTAGATTAAGTCCTTTGAATCTGCTTGCTCAACTATAAACTTTT
>NW_019156585.1:0-3280 GCF_002288905.1 Enhydra lutris kenyoni | reverse complement strand
GGGGCCCCCGGGTGGGCCACGACGTCTCGCCTCGTTTTCCGGGTGGCCGCGACAGGCCCCGAGCGAGAAAGGGCCCTCGGCCACGGGGAGCAGGGCGGTCCGCAGAGCTGCCCAACGCCAGCCAATTCTCACGAGCGTTCTGCCCAAACCGATTCCGGTTTGGGCAGAAAGCTCTAGAGAATAGGCCGGAAAACACCCAGTGAACTCGCTTTGGGCGCCGCACGTGTGCAGGGACGCTCCCTGAGCCTGGCTCCGCCT
Source organism: Enhydra lutris kenyoni (assembly GCF_002288905.1). Classification (NCBI taxonomy): domain Eukaryota; kingdom Metazoa; phylum Chordata; class Mammalia; order Carnivora; family Mustelidae; genus Enhydra; species Enhydra lutris. Next base: position 3,022 of record NW_019156585.1, on the reverse strand, counting down.
CGCGATCCATCACGTGCCCACCCTGCCAGGAAGCCCTCCGGGGGTCAGGCTCCAGCGAGGGCGATGTCTCCTGGTCCTCAGCCTGTGGTGGTCCCCTACCTGGCCCTGTCCGTTGGGGCCAGGCCTGCCCCGATCCCTGGAAACGAACCCTTGCATGTTTCCACAGCCTTCCATTTCCAGGGTCCTGTCTCTCGTGGCCTCCAATGGGGGAACCCTGAGTCCCGTGCCAGGACTCCGCGACTCACCCAGGCGCAAACCTTGCCTTTCGGCTCGTCGGAGAAGCTTCAGAGTGATGAAACCTCCTTTCCTCAACTGAGGTCAGCCCCACCTTTGGGCACCCCAGCCACCCGAATAGGCAGAGGCAGACGCCCGGCCGTAACCCGTCCCTCAACTCTGCTCTGGGAACACTACCCTGCACCCCGGACCCCGGGTGAGCCGCGTCATCTCGGCGCGTTTTCCAAGTGGCCGCGACAGGCCCCCAGGGGAAAGGGCTCTCGGCCATGCCGAGCAGGGTGGTCCGCAGGGCTGACCAACGCCAGCCATTTCTCATGAGCGTTCTGCCCAAACCGAAGGGGCAGAACGCTCATGTGAATTGGCCAGAAAACACCCGGCGATCTCACTTCGGGCGCCGCACATCTGCAGTGCCGCCCCCTGGGCCTGGCCCTGACTCGCCAGCGGTCGCGTCGGAATCCCGCCAGGAAGCCCTCCGGGAGTCAGGCTCCAGCGAGGGCGATGCCTCCTGCTCCTCAGCCTGTGGTGGTTCCCTACCTCACCCTGTCCGCTGGGGCCGGGACTGCCCAGAGCCCCTGACACGAACCCTCGCCTGCTCCCTCAGCCTTCCGTTTCCAGGGTCTTGTCCCTTGGGCCTCCAACTGGGGAATCCTGAGTCACGCGCCACGACTCCCCCTCCCACCCCGGCGCAAACTGTGCCTTTCGGCGCTCCAGACAAGCCTCAGAGGTAGAGAAACCTTCGTTCCCCAACTGAGGTCAGCCCCACCCTTGAGCGCCCCAGGCGCCTGAATAGGCAGAGGCGGACGCCCGGCCAAGACCCGTCCCTCAACTCTGCTCCGGGAACGCTCCCCTGTGCCGGGACCCCCAGGTGGTCCGCTTCGTCTCGGTGTGTTTTCCAGGTGGCCACAAAAGGCCCCGAGCGAGAAAGGGCCCTTGGCCACGGGGAGCAGGGCGGTCCGCAGGGCTGCCCAACGCTGGACTATTCTCACGAGTGTTCTGCCCAAACCGATCCCAATCCCGATCCTGGTTTGGCAGAACCCTCGTGAGAAGTGGCCGGAAAACGCCCAACGAACTCTCTTCGGGCGCCGCACGTCTGCAAGGCCGCCCTCTGGGCCTATTCCAGCCTCGTGAGTGGTCGCGTCCGAACCCCGCCAGGAATCCCTCTGGGAGTCAGGCTCCAGTGAGGGTGACACCTCCTGCTCCTCAGCCTGTGGTGGTCCTCTACCTGACCTGTGCCCTGGGGCCGGGCCTGCAATGAGCCCCGGACACGAACCCTTGCCTGCTCCCTCAGCCTTCCGTTTCCAGGGTCTTGTCCCTCAGGGCCTCCAACTGGGGAACCCTGAGTCCCGCGCCACGACTCTCCCTCCCACCCCGGCGCAAACGGTGCATTTTGGCGCTCCAGACAAGCCTCAGAGGGAGAGAAAACTTCGTTCCCCTATTGAGGTCATCCCCACCCTTGGGCGCCCCAGCCGTCCGAATAGGCGGAGGCGGACGCCCGGCCGCAACCTGTCCCTCAACTCTGCTCCGGGAATTCTCTCCTGTGCAGGGGGACCCTGAGTGTTCTGCTTCATCTTTGCGCGTTTTCTGGGTGGCCGCGACAGGCCCCGATTGAGAAAGGGCCCTCGGCCAAGGGGAGCAGGGTGGTCCGCAGGACCGCACAACGCCGGCCAATTCTCACGAGCGTTCTGCCCAAACCAATTCCAGTTTGGGCAGAACGCTCTTGAGAATTGGCCGGAAAATGCCTGGCGAACTTGCTTCGGGCGCCGCACATCTGCAAGGGCCGCCCCCTGGGCCTGGATCAGTCTCGCAAGTGGTCCCGTCCGAACCACACCAGAAAGCCCTCCGGGAGTCAGGCTCAAGTGAGGGCGATGCCTCCTGCTCCTCAGCCTGTGGTGGTCCCCTACCTGGCCCTGTCCGCTGGGGCCGGGCCTGCCCTGAGCCCCGGATATGAAACGTCGCCTGCTCCCTGAGCCTTCCGTTTCCAGGGTCCTGTCCCTCGAAGCCTTCAACTGGAGAACCCTGAGTCCCAAGCCACGACTCCCCTTCCCCCACTGGCAAAAACCGTACCTTTCGGCGCTCCAGACAAGCCTCAGAGGGAGAGAAACGTTCGTTCCTCAACTGAGGTCATCCGCACCCATGGGCGGCCCAGCCGCTAGACTAGGCGGAGGCGGACGCCAGGCCCCAACCCGACCCTCAACTCTGCTCCGAGAACGCTACCCCGTGCCGGGGCCCCTGGGGTGGCTGCGTCGTCTTGGTGCATTTTCCGGGTGGCCGCAACAGGCCCCAATCGAGAAAGGACCCTCGGCCACGGGGAGTAGGGCGGTCTGCAGGGCTGCCCAACACCGGCCAATTCTCACGGGCGTTCTGCCCAATCCGATTGCGGGTTGGGCAGAAAGCTCGTGAGAATTGGCCAGAAAATGCCCGGCAAATTCGCTTCGGGTGCTGCTCGTCTGCAGGACCACCCCCTTGGCCTGGATCAGACTTGCTAGAAGTCGTATCCGAACCACACCAGGAAGCCCTCTGGGAGTCAGGCTCCAGCGCCTGTGGTGGTCACCTACCTGGCCCTTTCCACTGGGGCTGGACATGCCCCGAGCCCTGGACACGAACCCTCTCCTGCTCCCTCAGCCTTCCGTTGCCAGGGTCCTGTTCCTCAACGCCTCCAACTGGAGAATCCTGAGTCCCACGCCACGACCCCCCCTCCACACCGGCGAAAACCGTGCCTTTCGGCGCTCTGGACAAGCCTCAGAGGGAGAGAAACCTTCGTTTCCCAACTGAGGTCAGCCCTACCATT
>NW_019156584.1:0-3280 GCF_002288905.1 Enhydra lutris kenyoni | reverse complement strand
ATAAATAACAGAAAAAAAGCTTTCCTTTAACATGTAGAGAAATTTTGCTCTTGGGTAATCACCCCAGGATTGTTTTTGCATTAACATTGAATGTGACTCTAGGAATACTGCTCCCATTTTCTCCTGGCATGTTTGTCTTGGTAGTTCTTAGGTAGAACTTGACACCTTTTTAAATCATTGCAAGGAAGTTGATTTTATTAAATAGAACAGATGACCTCAAGAACACAAAGCAGAGGTTTCTATTTTAAAAAACAAAACAAAACATTTTTTAATGATTCTCAAATTGAAGAGTGAACAAAGGAGAAAATCTGTTTTGTGTCCCAGCACAGTTTAGGTATTTGTATGGATTCAGAAAGTGGGTATTAGTAGCATTTAGATTGTTAAGGAAATATGATTGATCAGCATATGTGGGAGCACAGTTGATATGCTGAGGAAAACTTGGCAACAATGATGTCTTTCCAGAAATATTGGGATGATAGAACTAGTCAGCAGTGATTGTGACAAAATATTTACAAAATGTAGATGTGGTTTCTTGGTGGAAATACCTTTCTAGGGCTGTTTAGTAGGAGTATAGGAATTGAGACAGTCCAGTTTGCTTTAAAATAATGCTTTAACCTTTTTTTTAATGTCTGTAATACATCATTATTAATATCTCACCATTGTAACATCACTGGTGTAAAATAATTATGTGTATTCATGAGATAATTATTTAATTTAGGGGGAAGGAAGGGTAGAAAAGGCCATTGGATATTTCTTCAGTTTGTTTTGTTTCTAAAAGTATTAACTTTTTTTGCATAAATTTGATATTTAAAGTTTGGAATATGACTGCATTTTAGTGTTGACAGTAGAATAATCATGTTTATACAGCGAGGCCTGGATCACAGGAAATAAAATTTTTATTTTTGATTTTTCTTAAGAGCTCCAAATAAATCACAATAACATAAAAATAACTTTATGAAAGTACAAAGCAAGGAAAAGATTTTTTTTTGCATACAACTTTTTGGTCCTTGAAATTTTCTTATGCATCACTACTGCTCTCTAGTGGCTGAATCCAAAATGCCATTTTGAAACTAGTAATTAATTTTTATGGCAGAAAGGTGATTAAAAGAAAATATAGCCCTACTGTTGTTTTGTAGAAAACTTCCAAGTAGTGACTTAATTTCATTTATAGTGAATTCTGTATGGTTTTATAGACTTGAATTTTCATATCTTTAAAAGAGTAAGATGAAACTATGATGAGATCTGAACCAAGCACTGGTAACTAAGAGCTAAAGTCAAAGCCAATGAGAACAGACTGCTTGGGCCCTGAAAAATTAAAATAGCAATTGTAAAATGAATACGTATTTCAGGTTGTCAAGTGTAGCTTACTTTGAAAGTAAATAATGTGGTTAATGTGTGGTGTCTTGCCATCTAGATCCTTTCTCTGTATACATAAAACATGTATAACTATTTTATTTATTTATATTTTTAAGGATTTTATTTATTTTTTTGATAGAGATACAGGGAGAGAGAGGGAACACAAGCAGGGGGAGTGGGAGAGGGAGAAGCAGGCTCCTCGCTGAGCAGGGAGCCCAATATGGGGCTCGATCCCAGGATCCTGGGATCATCATGACCTTAGCCAAAGGCATACGCTTAATGACAGAGCCACCCAGGCGCCCCCATGTATATCTATTTTAAGCATGAATTATATAATAACATACTGCACATACTATTCTCTGACCCCATTTTTCACTTAAGTGTCATGGGCATTTTTCTTTGTCAATCCATATAGTTATCTGCTCTGCTCTGTATTTGTCTATAATTGAAAGCATTCAGGTAAATGTTGAAGGATGTTTAAGGAATATTTGAATTTGCAAAAAAATTACTGAAAATTTGTAAATAACAGGCTGGAATTGGCTAAGTAATTTCCATTGCTTAGATACCACAATTTAATTGTGTCTCGTCCTTTTTGAGTGACCCTTTCTGGAATAATCACAGCAAACTCGGGCCTATAGTTTACACATACTCGGGCCTATAGTTTAACCATTTAAAAGCATCTGAAACACTTGTAAAGCATTTATGCACCATAAAACAAGAAATTCTTAATGTTTAAAAAAGTTAACTAAAATCTGCATTTAGGAAGTTTCTGACAAATGAATGACAAGTGTTAAGTTAAAGATTTATTTCCAAAAAGAATATTGTTTCTTTAGAAATAGTTTCCTTTTACTGTTTTCTTTAAGTATTGTAGTGAGTTGTATCTTTATGTGGTACTAATGATTTGTGGGGCTCTTAGAGTGTAAAGTTTGTAAAACATTTTAGTAATGTTCAGGAAAGGACATTTGGGTAAGGTATTACAAAGCTAGTAGCATAGTCTTATACCAAATTTCTGATTCTGAATTGCGAACACTTTCTTTTTATCTGCCTTCCTTACATTTTCCTTGTCATTCTGTGAGTTCTGTTATCAGTCTCTCAAATTATTTTTATTTAGAACAAATTTGGTTGTAACTACTTTCATATTATTATGAATAGCTTTAAATATATACTGAAAGGACTCCTGCTTATATGTCGTAATCAATATTGTTTATAAAAGGAATTTTGTTTGTATATACATAAACATTCTGAGTTTGTGTGTGGATGACATGTTTTGCCCAGATTTGACATATATGTACACAACAAAGCCCTGTCCCAGAGCATACAGCTTTTTTGGGGGGGCCCCTTCAGTTGTGTTTCAAGAACATTTTTGTCAGTCTCCGTCCAGCAGTGAGGGCCAGCTTTGCACATAGTTGCTTGCCTATCTGTTTCCACTATATTGTTTGTGAAGGGTAGATTATTTTCTTCTTTGTGTCTTTACCCTTGGCAATCACTTAGTTTTTCATTTTCTTCTTGGCTGACGTAGAACCAGTACGGTTTTCAAAATCAACTCTGACATGAGTACTAATGTGTGATAATATTTAAAATTTATACTTTGCTTTATTTCTAGGGTTATGTGCTAATCAGATAAGGTCTTTACATGGTACATTATTTCATAGTTAACTGTGTGACACAAACTCATGTATTTTCCAATGTATAGCCTCTGCTGAAGAAAAGGTAAAATACATTTGGCTTTTTTAACGTTAGGCTTCCCGAACTCATGCTTAACTGGAAAATTTGGGGAATCATTGCCAGATTATTCATTTCACTTAACACTGCAAGAAAAGTTTGTTGCAGAATGAAAGGCACACAGATAACATTTAACACACACAGAATTTCTTAAAGTGATTATGCTGAAGCTAAAAATTTTTATGTGGAAGAAACGTAAGAG